>NC_080767.1:10381254-10684284 GCF_020826845.1 Diceros bicornis minor | reverse complement strand
TCTTGCCTTCCTAACTTCTTTATTTAAATTTTACCATTATTTATTTATATTCTTGTTTTAAGCCTCTTCAGATTCTTAATAAACAAACACTATACAAACCAACCTATGAGATACTTAGGTTTCTTTTAGCTCAAAAGACATGTTTAAAGATGAACGTTCCGAAGGTGTAATCCCTATCAGCCTCATTAAAAGTGACACATGCTTAAGGATGAAATGAGACATTATATATCTTTAGCTCATTTCACCCTCTTTTGAGAGATGATGCTGAGGACACATGTGGGTGTGGCTGACACACATGATTCATTACCACTGCTTAAGACTGTGTTTGTTTTGTGAACACCAGTGCAGTTTGCAGAGCCTTCCCTCAGCCTTGTGAATTCTCCCAGTCATATTTACCCAAAGTGGCCTTGTTGGAAGTTATAATTTAGAATAATCATATAAATGTGTGTCCTGTCCTTGCTCTTGGGTTATAGCCCCACTCATTAGCTCATCCAGTACAAGCTGGCTTATCATCTGTTGCATGGCCTCCTTCAATTGTGTTACCTCCTTGGAGATGTTGACACGAATAATCCATAATCAATCTGTAAATCAAAATTGTAGTGAGTTTATTATGAGCCAGGTCTGAGCACTATAGCCTGGAGGCTTCTTTCCCCAAGGAAGGAAGCACTCCAAAGAAGTGGGGTGTACAGAGTGGTTATATACCGTCTTGGAACAAAGGACATACATCACCTATGACAGGAATATCCATTTTACAACAGTTCTGAGATTGCTTTGCTTGCACAGCAAGTCAGTGGTCACAAGGTAGATACAGTAGGTTGGTAATTAATCCTTAGTTTCTAGGAAGAGATGCTTATCCTTAAAGAAGTGCTGATATAGGGGGAAGCTACATCCCTATCTTTAAGGGCATCATTATTGTCTCTGGGACATTGTAAATGTTTAAAGCAGATGTACAATGTATGCTCAACAGGCCACATCAGACCTTTCTGGAAAAACAAGGTCAGGCCCAAGTAGTTTTAAACCAACTGGCTTCCTCATATACTCCAATATATCCTATTGTTTTTCATTTATATTTATCACAGTCCTGATAGGCTTCACCAAAACTGCACTTTAGTTTTGGCCTCATATTTAGGTTGATAAAACAACTCAGAAATCCCCAATGTGGTATCTTGGAGTTGACCTAAGTTTCCCAGTCACCTAGGAGAGAAGAAATTGCCCCTACTTGTTAGATTTATGTTTGACATTGAGTTTGATACCACATCTACCATACTCTCAGAGGACATTGTTCAATTTTTAATCATTTTCCAAATTCTTTAGTCTTCAACACATCGCTGACAAGTGTTACTTATGTAGTAGAATTAAGTCATAGCTTTCACCTGTCTCAACCAATGAAAGAAGGCTGGTTCACAGCCTCCCAGTGTGTTTTTGTTTATCCAGTTTATTTATGTTCATAACACTGTACCAACTTTTTAAAAATTAGCCCCTTTGTGTTTTATATTTGCAGTACTGGCATGGCATACCTTAATAACAATTAACGAAATATTAATGGTTGCATTTATATTTTTTAAATTACCACTTTTATTATTCTCAGATAGTGCTTTCTGAACTTAATGATCATGCTCTTGAGAGAGCAACACCCAGTTCTTTGTGACTAAAAACAGCTATCAGGAGGGATAAGCAACTGAAATCAAACTCTGGTCCCCAAGACAAACTCAAAAGTGTATACATTTAGAAATACTTATTTAAAGCACTGTATAAGATGCAAAATAAGTGAAAAGTATTTACCACTGAACAGAGTAGAAATCCTAAGTCTGATACAAAAAGATGAAAATCCTGCCAATTAGTTACTACATGCTTGTCACCATTGTTGGTATTTATAAATCAAAATAAGCAGTTTCTAGAAGCTCAGTGAATGCTCATCCAGACTGTAGCTGGAGCAATCATGTGAAAACCACACCAAACTGAACACCCAACTGAGTGTTTATATAGATGAAGAACACAGAGACTTGCAACTGGGAGTGACATTCATGCTGGGCAAGCAAAGCAGTGCAGCGTAGAGGTTAAGCATGTGGACTAAGGGCCCAGACTGACTGCGCTCACCTGCTGCTCTGCCACTTCGTAGCTGTGTGATGAGGTCACCGTGCCTAAGCTTCCTCCTGTATAGAATAGGAATGATAATAATAGTAGTAATAATATATATATACATATATACCTCATAGAATCGTGAAAATTCAAAGAATATATATAAATAAAATATAATATGTGTATAAATAAATAAAAATAATAATAACTACAGCTTATGTGTTCTACATCACAGTACCTAGATGCAATACTTGGAATGTGTTAAGTGTAAGCCGTAGTTGGGATTGTTTTTATTTCAGAGTGTGTCTGGAGTGGTCAGTGTGTCTGAGACAGTCAGTCTGTACTGAGATGCTGCTGTGTGTGTAAGGCAATCAGAGTACCAGTCCTGCGAGTCTGTCAGGATTTCAGGAACGGAGAGTGGCTCTGGAGTGGTCGGGCCATCCGAGCCGCAGTGGACCAAGAGGATCAGTCAGTCAGAGGCTGTCAAGGTATGTGCTGTGCTTGCACACTTCTCCAGTGGCCCCTCCTAGGCCTGGGCGAAATCTCGCTTCTCCAAGGGTAGTGGGCCCTAAGGGTAGCCAGAGCCCCGATGGGGGCAGACGGTTATTGCTGGCTACTAACATACAGACCCCCTCTATTTTCCTTCCTCTCTCCAGCCCTGCCACTCACCCTCTAAAGTCGCTGCCCCAAACTCCCTGACTCCCTGTGGGGAGAGGGGGAGGTCCTCCTCCATTGCAGCTGTTCCACAGGGTACTCCAGGAGGAACTTAGTCTCTACTGAAGCCCCCTACCTCGGTCCCAAGTGACCTAGGATGCAGAGCTCTTCCCTTCCTCACCCACCCTGCCTCTCAGTTCTTCATTCACACACACACACACACACACACACATACACATCTGCCCAGTAGTTGCCCTCTCCAACTTCCAGGCCCTTTCGTAGTGAGGTCTTGAAAAGTCAGCACAGCCAGCAGGCCAACAGCAGGTGCAGGCACTGTCCAGTAGAACTTTCTGCAATGATGGAAATGTTCTATATCTGTACTGTCCAATATGGTACCCATTAGCCAAATGTGGCTATTGAGCATTTGAATTGTGGTTGGTGTGACTGAGAAACTGAATTTTTAATTTTATTTAATTCTTTCAATTTAAATAGTCACATGTGGCTAGTAGGTGCTCTGTTGGCAGTTCAACCTGAGGCACAGCCTGAGTCCAAGTCCCAACTCTGCATTTTCTGGCCTCATGACGTTGGGAAAGTGACTTTAATTCTCTGAGCCTCACTCTCATTATATATGGGAGTAATAATACCTACCTCTAGTGTGTTGCAAAGGTAAAATAAACTCTTGAATTGAAGCACCTAGAATAAGATATGATCTAGAGTAAGCTTTCAGGAATGTTAGCTATTACATGCATTTAGAAATACTTATGTTTCCTGATGATTCAGCTGGGTTTGCTTTTCTCAGAGTCTTAATTGGTTGAAGGAATCACACCAAAATCATGCTCAGTTGACACTTAAGAAAATATCAGAGAAAATATCAACCAGTAATACCTGAAGGAAATATGACAGAAGCTATTCTCAACTGTACTTTGGGGGAATACACTGACAACCGTGCCCAGCTGAGCCTTGGAGAAACATACCTAAACCTTTTTCATGGAGCGATATCCTTCTATGGGTGTTTCAAAGGCTAAGCCATAAGAAAATGTCTTAAAGCAATGACATATTTTGTTTGGTTGAGTCTGGAAGGGTTGGGCCTTATCTGAAATGTCTCACAGAGATATTTAATCAATAAAAGGTCATCAACAATCACTTAAAGCAGAAAATCAATTTAATATTTTTTTATCGACTACCTGCTCTGTGCTAAGTGCAATGGAACCCACAAGAATAATATGATATTGTCTCTGCTTTTAAGAATTTCACAGTGTTTTTGGAGACACGATCTTTTCAAAATACAAATGGCGGAAATCTGAAGTAGGATGAATACCATGATTGTTTGGAAGAGAAGAGCTCAATATTGGTGGAAATGGTTCAAGGGGGCTTTACGGACAGAGATGGGCATCAGATCATAAAGCCCAACAAAAGAACATTGCTTATCTTCCAGGTCTGAAGAGGTTGGAACGGGAGGAATCATTTCTAGAAGCACATGATTGTGGCAGGCATTGTTTAAATTGTGCGGCTGATATACAAGTTACGCATATGAGTTTCCTTTGGATTCAATTCATTCAACAAGTATTTATTGAGCATCTAACACGTGCCTGGCAGATACCTCATAGGCAGCTTGTGGTTTGCTCAGACTTGTACGGTTGAAAACTTCATGTGAGGTGGGAATATGATTTAGGCATGGCAACTTTGTATCCCCGTATTCATAAACCAGAATGCCCTAGTACAGGAAGATGTAAATTTATATGATTGTCACAACAACAATTCTTATGGAAATCTCTGTCTGTGTGTTCACTTTAAATCATCACAGGGGGGCTTTATGCTTCATGTTTTCCAGTTTCAATGTCCTTTATTATTCCTTTTAAAAGAATTTTTTTACAAAGATTTCTACTGAGTAAATCAAAATCTTATCATTTTTTAAAAAGTCACAAGTATAGGCCTATCAGGGCTTTCATATCTCATGTCCTAAGCAGCAACTTTGAAATGTAAATTCTAAAATCACAGAATCATATAATTGTCTCCTAAGAGTATAAACCTCCATTTTTGTCAAGGTATCTAAAATAAGCAGGGAATTTCTTTAAGGTCAGGAGCCAGTAAACCACTCACCCCCCAAAAGATGTTTTAAGGATTCAAAGGTAAAAAAAAAAAAAAAGAAAACTAGTTAAAAAAAAAAAAAATAGTTTATCATTCCCCCTCCTTTTCATAGAGAAATATGGACCCTTCCAATCCAGCCAGAGTAAAGCGCATATGAGACCCACCGCAAAGTGTGGTCCCCGGACCAGCAACATCAGCATCATGTGGGAACTTACTAGGAATGCAGAATCTCAGGCCCTGCCTCCAGCCAACTGAATCAGAATTCGCTGGATTCTGCTTTTAACAAGATTCCCAGGTGATAGATATGCACATGATAAGTTGAGAAGTCCTTCTCTAAAGAACATTAAAATATTACTGAATTAACTTGAAAATACAGTGCTAGTTAACTCAGCCCTACTTCCTCAGTTCCTTTCAAAATTAACTACATGTAAATCGGTCCTGCAGAATAGACAGGAATAGTGCTTTCATGTGGAAGCAACAAAGGATTCTTAACCTTCCCTCTTCTTCAAATAAATATTGAACATGCATTTTTAAAATATCAGTTTAAAGAGATGACAAATTGCTTTCTTGCCCAGGTCACCTATGTGACTCTAGCTGTCTTTCCCATCAACTGTTTCTTTTTTAAAATTAAAGTCTGAGATATAAATGCAACCTAATAAGTACAATAAGGCACTAGATCATGATAAAAGAAGAATCAGAAAGATGGAGGAAGAAAGAAATATTGAGGAGGATGAGAGAAATAGAGGGGGCAGCGGAGTCCAGGCCAGGAGTTTCCTGGACCCTCGGCTTCCTTATCCCTCAGGTGCTCCTCTCGGACAACCTGCCCCACCCGACCCTGGCAGGGCCTCCGTGCTCCAGGGCGATGGAGCAGAGCTGGAGGCAGGACCTAAGCCAGGGACACTCATTTATAAAACACTCTGCAGGGCAAGTGATATTAAGTGCATTATTATTATAACTGGAGGTGTTCAGTCTCTGATGTGAAAGCATAAAAAAAAATAACTGGAATAGAAGTGCATCTTTTAGTCTGGAAAGATTAGTGATTTAAAGAAATCAAAGAGTACCTAGCTTATAGTTGTTACCTTTTTGTAGTTATTAGCCACAACTAACAATTCCTTATGAAAAAGAAGGTACAAAATTATTGCTTGAATATGGGTTTCTGCTCTTGTTTAAAAGCAAATTTATGAAATTCAAATCCAGTATCATTTGCTGACTCAATTACTATAATGAAGGCTGGGGAATTTAATATAAACAAACTAAATATAATTATGTAATCATCAGGAAAGAAACTATAAAAAATGCCCTAAATAAATGTGTAACAACTGGCTCTCTGGGGGAAAAAAGCCCTAACTGTAACATTTGACAGTTTTTATGACATAAATGCTCCCAACATAATCAGTGTCAAGCTACCATTTTGATGTCATTGAACACAGAGGTCAGAGGAGACTCCCACAATTGGTCTCAGGAACCCCTAAAAGCTGCCCCAGCACTTTCCTACAAATAACTAAATGTGCAGATTTTTCCACTCATCAATAGATTAAGCAACATTTAATCTCTGGTCCACAGATGTATCTATTTATACTGTGGGTCTACTGTTAATCAAAGGTGGCCAGAGCCAAAGTTTAAACATCAGATGAGCAAGCACATGGATTTTGAAGTCTGGCTCCCCGTATTTTTATTGTCGGCATATCAAAAAAGGCCTTCAAAGGCTTGAACTTTTATGATATCCTCCTGCACATCAATCACCCTCGGGCTGATGTTTTTAATACTTGTTAACGATGAGGAAGCACTCTGCGTGGCTTATGTTTTGCTTTCCTGGATCTCTTCCCCTGAGCTCCTGTCACTATGTTGGATGTGATCATGAATTCTGAGGATAGACGTGCAGCAAAGGCCATGAATATGTACACTCTGAAGTGTTCTGTCATAATTTTTGACAGCGATATTCCTCAAGATCAGCAGATAGATTATTGAGGTTGAGGGGGTTACCTTAAAAATAATTTTAAAGTAGACATTTATAGCACATACAGAGCAGGCTTATAAAGTTATTTGTCAGAGATGATATTTTCATCCCACCATAGAAAATAATGTTACTTATGAGTAAAGTTGAAAACACAAGAAATCACAAGGTTTTATTGCTATACATCATGTACAACTAATTTATTACGCACTTATTGTAATATACATGAAAATGAGATTTCTCATTCAAAAGAGTGTCTCGTTAACATTTGCTTACCTAGTATCTCCCAATCTTTCACAGAAATATTAATGATAACACATTAAAAGAAGACAATTTACAAGACAATTTACAAGACAATTACAAGAAATTAAGGCTGTCATACAATCTAGTAATGTCAAAATCTGGGATAAACTAGTAACAGTTATAAGAAATATGGACATGAATTTAGAATAGTATTGACACCAGCATCAGCTGATGACATTAACCTGCATTGCTTTATGAGAACAGGACCATGTAAAATAAGGTAGGAAAAATCTATAACCCTTGCAACATAACATGTTTCTTGAACAGACATGTAGGGCCTGCTCTGAGAAACAATCCCTCTATAATGCTTAGAGCCATACTGTGGAGTGTGGAGATCTCTGAACTCTGAACTCCTTCCCACCTCCACTGACATTCTCCTTCATCCTTGCCGAGTCTGTAAATCCTAGAAAATAAGTGGGCAGGAAATAGGGGGAGGGATTAAGAGTGGGCAGTTAGAAATGGCATGGAGCATTCTAGGAAATTTAATTATGGTTTTTTGTTTTGTTTTGTTTTTCCTTTTTGGTGAGGAAGACTGGCCCTGAGCTAACATCTATTGCCAATCCTCCTCTTTTTGCTGAGGAAGATTGGCCCTGAGCTAACATCTCTGCCCATCTTCCTCCATTTTGTATGTGGAACACTGCCACAGCACGGCTTGATGAGCAGTGCATTGGTCCACCCCCCGGATTCAAATCCGCAAATCCCAGGCGGCCAAAACAGAGTGTGCGAACTCAACTGCTACGCTACCGGGCCAGCCCTAATTATGGTTTTTAATGTCTCAGAAAATGAGGCAATGAAGGAGAAGCCCTCACTGGGTTCATGACTTCTTGAAAATGGAAATTTATTGTAGATAAATTGTGTACTTGAATCTTCCCTCTTCCAACAAGAGATCTGAGAAAGGAATTCTATCTCTGCACAAATAAAAAGAAGCACATAGGCAAAGTAATTGCCCTGTTTGTTGATAAACACTAAGTCTAGATAGATGTTGTCTTCACCAAGGATGAGTAGAGAAGAAATGTCAGTGTCAAATAAAACAAAATAAAAAACTACAGAACAGGAGGGAAAAGTAGCATTCAGAAGACCCAGAGAGGAGCGTACCTCTATAATATCAAGTGTGGGGTCTAAGAGAAAATTTCAGTAAAGTATAAAAGATATGTCATATATGAAACAAAACAAGTCATTTTAAAAGCTGAGATGAGATGAAAGGCGGAGATAGATGAAATAATGACGAATGGGAAAAACACAATAACAGAATTTAAGACAACACTGAGGAAGTGAAAAACAGAACTTATGCCGCAGAAAACTAAAAGAGTAATGTGAGTAACAAACTTGAAAGGCCTTCTTAGAATGCAGGGAATAAGGACAAATATAGGTAAGTAATGAGAGAGATGATTATAGATATGGAAGAAGAGAATGGAGAAAGAATATTCAGATATTTAGTGATGTTCAGTGATATTAGAGGAGAGATCAGAACAAATTGAACTTCACAAAGAAGAAATCAGAATAAATTGAAAAAGAAGAAATAATCAAAGCTATAGTTTAATAAAATCCTTGAGCTGAGGAAAGACTAGTACATATATTTTTTAAACGGTTCTTAAAGTCCGGGAAAAATGAGTTAAAGAAATGCAACCTCTAGGAAAACCTGTCAAAATTTTGAGTAATCAAGATAAATTTTTAAAAATCTTTTAAACATCTGAACAAGGTTACTTATAACTGAACAAACTTTCCTATAAAGAATTGTCTTCCAGTGGGTTTCCCCAAAAGCGGATTCTGAGACAGGGGTCTAGTGATCCAGGAAGCCCCTGTGGGGGTGTGGGAACATGAGACAAGGAATCATCACAGGAATCTTTATTGAGCTGGTTAGAGCTATGGGCAACAGGACCCAATCCTAGTGGAAAAGTCTAAGAATATAGTGCACACCTCAGTATCATCCACCCAAGGAGACAGGAAGCTGGGATATTTCCTCTGAACTGCCATCCATCTTCAGCCCATATGCTGAGAGAAGTCCTCAGACAGAGAGTCACAGGTGATTGTAGTAGGACACTATTGGCACACGCTGAAATGGTGAATACTTAGGTGATGTGAGGAGGGCACTGCAAGCATCTACTAACAGTGACCAAAAACCTAATTAGCCTCAGACTTCTCCTCCACAACAACAACAACAACAACAAAAATGATAGAAGGTAGTGAATTACTGTCATCAAAGTTTTAAGGAGAAATGAATGTGTATCAATATTTGATATCCAGGCAACTCTTTTATGAGTAAATGCAACAGCAAGGTGTCTTCATATGCAAGACCTTAAAAACTGCATTGCCCATGCACGTATCTTTTGAAAAAATTAGTCAAAAATTTCCATATAAAAATAATATTTGATCCTACATATTTAACTCCCTTCCCTCCCAAATTCCCTTTGACATTTCAAAGCAGAAAAAATTTTCATCCCCAGTGTAACCCAGAAAATAAATCCATTAATCAGCCAGAGATTTCGAGGAACTTCTACAAGATGTAGCAAAAATAGGATCTGGATTAGGAAAGTACAACTCCCAAGGTCCAATGCATGAATATTTAAAATGTGTGGAGTAATTACTGAAGAAGTAACCCAATATGGTGGCAGCATCTGAAATGACTCCCAATAATCCCTGCCTTTTGGTATTCATACCCTTGTGTAATCCCCTCCCCCGTATATGTGTGTGCTGGACCTAGAACTTGCTTCTTACTAATAGAATACAATAAAATGATGAGATATTGTCACCAAACCAAGTGGGCTCGCCTCCTGGTGAGTTAAATAAGACTCTACACCAGTGGAAGCTGTCTCACAAAGCAAAGTGTCTTTGCAGCAAATAGCAGGCCATGAGGAATCATTTCCAAAGTCATGGCATCCCTGAACAAAGGGAAGCAGGAAGTTTTATTTGGTTGGGGAATGAATGTTCAAAAGGGAGAGGCGGGTATTCACTTGCACAGGCTCAGTTGGAGAACATGCTTCCACATAATGAGGCCTAAGCTCCTCCTGCAGAGATCTTTGCATTAAAAATAAGGCAAAAGTCATGGCCGTAGCTCCTGTGGTGAGGCTTGGTCAGTTTCAGGATGGCTGGTGGTTACATCTCCTTAACATACAAAAGGAAAAGAAACAACTTGGAAAAACAGTTAATTGCTTCCAAACCCACTTTTGAGTTTCTTGAAGCACCTAGTCAGTGACAATACCACTTCTGGGATTAAGTATAAAAAATGTGACTTCTGTCTTTGGTCTCATGAAGAGATCCACTTGGCAAGGAACTGAGAGCTGCCTCTGGCCAACAGCCGGTGAGAACTGAGGCCCTCAGTCCAACAACCTTTGAGGAATGGAGGCCGGCCAACAACCATGTGAGTGAGCTTGGAAGTGGATGCTTCCCCAGTCAAACCTTGAGATGAGAGTGCAGCCCCTACCTACACCTGGATTGCAGCCTGTGAGAGACCCTGAAGCAGAGGACCCGGTTAGGCTGCCTGGATTCCTAGCACTCAGAAACTCTGAGATAATAAATGTTGTTTTAAGCCATTAAGTTTTAGAGTAATTTGTTACAAAGCGATAGTTAATACATCCAGAAACCACCTCCCACCCTGCCCCCCAAAACATGGAAATTCAGGACTTGGAAATAAGAGTGAGTCATCAGGAAGCAGTGGACAAATTAGATGAATTCAAGATCTGTGTCAGTGCCCACATTAACCTTCCTTGCAAATGACCAGTGTGCTCAGTGGTGGAGGTGTTACCATTGTAAGCTCCCAGTCATTGTGGTCACGCCAGTTAGAGGTCAGCTTCAGGTTCTCAGACAGCTTTGTGCTACTAATCTGTAGTATATCAGGGGTAGAGCAGTGGGAGTGGTCCACTTCCTATGAAGGCAATAAGGAGGTGCGTTTTCTGTAAAAGACTATAAATAAAGCCAACTAAAAGTCAGTCTGCTTTCTATTATCCCCATGCACTGGCAATTCCAAACAATGTCGGTGATGAAATACTCCTCCCCATCAGGACAGACAGCCCTTCCCACCTCCCTTTGGTGCATCACTGACTGCCACGACAAAGATCTTACAAATGCTTGGCACAGTGAGGCTCCCTGCTGTGCATAGCCTTCCTGATAACTCCATCTGCATTTTTCATGGAAAATTGGATCTCTTACCCAACACAGATGCCCTCACAGATCAGAGTGGCAAGAAAGAGCAGGAGGAAAGGCAAAGATAAAGGCAGGCTCTGGATCAAAACAAATGAGACTCTTATGATTGATTTTCAGGAGCACACCAGTGCCCCATGCACACAGTCACCACCCATGGTCACCTGTCAGGGGCAGTATTTATTCTCATTCATTCAAGAAATATTTATTGAGTGCCTAATCTGAGCCAGATATGTTCCTGGACGAAGGAATCAGTCATTAACAGACACAAATAATTGCCTTTGTGGAGCTTATATTCTAGTGGAAATAGACTGAAATAAACTAAAAAGAAAAATACATATCAGATGATGATAAATGCTATGAAAGAAACTGAAGCAAGGAATTGGGGGTGGCATGTGCCAGGATAGGTTGTGCAATTTTAAATAATGTGCTCAGAGAAGACTTCAGTAAGTAGGGGAAGTCTGAACAGAGACCTGAAAGAAGCGATGGAGAAAGCCATGTGGAAATCCGAGGAACGAACAATCCAACAGAAAGGATGACCAAGTGCAAAATCCCTGACAGTGTAGTATTCTTTGAGTGTTTGAGAAACAGCAAAGAGGTGGAGACGGCTGGAGTGGAGTAAATGAGGGGGCAGTAGTAGGAGATGGGATGAAAGCGGATCATGAATTCTGCTTCTCTTCCTTTCCCAAATCTTCTGTGAATTCCTTTCATCTGTGGAATCTAAAGTTGAAGTCTGTTGGCAAAGGATTCTGGGAAATGTAGTTCCAGGCTTTCAACCCCTTTGATACCTGGGAGAGGACATGGGCGGACAGGAGAAGTGCTAGATACCAACAGGCAACCTGGCACATTAACTTCCCCCCACCTTCCCTTCTAGGATCTGAAAACAATATTGCCAAAAATACCTTCTAGGACTTTCAGACATTGACATCACCTGAAGTAATTAAAGGACTGCTTGCCTGAAAGAAGTCCTGATTTCTAGTCCACTCTACTGCTTGACCTTGAATAGGCCCCTTAATCTCTCTGAATCTCAGTTTCCTAATCTGTCTAGTGAAGATAACAATATCTATCTGTCAAAGTCATGAAGATTTAATGATTTGGTGCGTGCAAAGGCTCATCCCAGTGTCTGGTACTCTCTAAAATAGAAGCTAACATTATTATAGAGGTAAGATTAAGGGTCCTGTGGGTCCTAACTCTGGCTCCATCGCCTACTAGTTATATGATATCAGGTAATTTATTTCACTTCTCTGAACATCAATTTTTCGTCTTTAAAATGAGAATAACAAAACCTACCTCCCAGAGTTATTTTGAGGATTAAATGAGATAATAGAAAGATGATACTTATGCTGGTACACAGTAAATTCTCAAGGAGTGCTAATTATTATCTAAGAAATCAGGGGCTGGATTTTCTTCAAATTTCCTTCTCATCCTAACAGTCCTTGGTGTTGTTGGTGGGTGTACAACGTAGGACTTTGGTAATTTGCCTCTTTCCGAACTTGTGAGATTTACAAATCTTATTTCCCTTTAAATATATTTCTTTCTAACACACTGTGACAGAACACAAGAAAATTAGAAATGCTTGGCTGTCCAATCACCTGTACGTCCACAGCCCGGATTCCTGTGCAGGGGCTAAGATCAAGAAGCAGGAGTTAGCACCGGAAGTGACCTTGACAGGTATCATGGGTCATTTAAATAAATTCACTCCATCACTTTCTTATCTATGAGAAAGTGGCCTCTTGGTCTAGCCTTGGCCACTTGGCCTCTTGGTGTAGCCTTACAGGGCAACTGCACAGTTGAGGCAGGTGGTCTCATTTTCTGGGGCTATTTCAACAGGGAGTAAACATTGCACCAAGGACTTGGCTGTCCCAAAGAAACTTGACTGGCCAAAGTCAGTGTCAAGCAGGGAAGGAGAGAGAAGAGTGGGCAGCAGCCAACCAGTCGCTGACCACACTGCTTCCCAGAGTCCCAGTCCTGGCCCTGGGAGCAGTGAAAGCACACAGCAGGAACCCGTTCTCACATCAGCCTTCCTAACAATTTCCTGAAGGCAGTCACTGTTGAAGGAGCAAGGGAGTGAATGAATGAGAAGACCCTGATATGAGCACCCTGCATGCTTGGCCAGAGCAGAGTCATTAACTAAAGACCATATTGATATACCACTGGCATAGGAATGTGAAACAATTCTCCCCCTTACCCCTCAGAGAGCCAGTGAGGAAACAAGCTCCGGGTTTACTCCACCTGAGCATGGTGTTCTCACTAGCAACCAATTCCTTAAGCTACATGGAAATAATGCTTACACTTCTACTTCTCCACTAACCACTCCCAAAGAATTGTTCCTAGAGGAAGGGCCCAGCATGTGGAAACCACTTCTTCACTTGCCCCTCTGGACTTCTTAGTGTCCATTTAATTGTTTATTTATTCATTCATCCAACATGTGATTATTGAGCACACACTACGCTTCAGGCACTGGGCTAAGGAACTGAAAATACAACAAGAACACGATCTGATTGGTCCTGGCCCTTTGAGGAGCGCTTGTTTTGGGGAAGGAGATAAATTAATCCACAATTTGTCATAAGTACTGTAGGAAAAAAGGAAGTAGTGGAAGATGCTAGAGAAATGGCATAAAAATCAGAGAGAAGTGAGGGAGGCTTACAGGAAGAACTACATTTGAACTGAGTCTAGAAGGATCTGAAGGAGTTAGCAAGTTAGAAAGGCAGTGAGGTGGGGGTGTTGGTGGTTAGTGTGCAAGATGGAATCTAGGCAGAGGGAACAGTAAGGAGAAAGGCAGGTGTGTTCTAGGTCCCACAGGTAGATCAGTGTGACTGGGAGTGTGGTGGGAGATGAGGTCTGAGTCGGCAGCTCAAAAAAGAGCTGCGAGGAAGAGCCAGAGCCTTGCAAGTCTTCAGGCTCAAGGATCTTGCTGAAGCTGTGGAAGCAACCATATCACCTGCAGTGTGCAATGTGAGAAATACAGCCTGTTAAATTAATTAAACAAGGAGGACTTTAGACTGATGTGGCTCTAATGCCGTGGCACCTACATAAGCAAACCAAAATCTTAAGTCTGCAGATACTCAAGGTTACAAAATCAAAACGCTAAGGACAACCAATCACAGCCAACTAGGATTTAACCCATAGCCAATCAATAATTGCCTTTCTTTGCTTCCACACTTTCTCTGTATAAGCCTTTCCCCATGCTCCTGTTAACAGAGCTCTCCTAACCACTTCTGGTTTGGTGCTGCCTGATTCCTATCCATTTTTGCTCAAATAAATTCATAAAATTTTTAATATGCTTCAATTTACCTTTTAACAAGTCTAAGGACCAAGACCTACAAAGGACCGGATTATTTCTTAACACCCTATTCAACTCTAGACAAGCTTCACCGCGCCAGAGCCCCTCCGCTTGTCCTCCCTGGTATCCAGACTCTGGCTCAGCCGGTTACTGTTTTCTGTCTTTACATTTTCTAGCACTGTCCCCAGTTGTCATTCATATCGAGGTGGAAGAATAGGAACTGTCAACTCTTTACATATTTAAGTGACAGCAGGCTTTAGATACAATTCTGCCCTGGAGAATCCTTTTATAGTGGAAATAATCATTCCCAATAGATCTGTGTAATACATTGGTCATAAGAGAATGTTGACATTTTTTTAAAAGAGTCTATAAGCTGTATTTTAACCTCTAGATGTTGCTAATTAAGCGTTTTCCACCAATCAGTTAGCTGCCGGGTTCACAGATTTTATAGTCTTTTGTTTCAGTGCTCTTTGTGGGAATCCTGGCAGAAAATGAGCCTGTCTTTTTTGCTTAGTCGTTCTCGCTTACAAGGTAGACAAGATAGATTGTTCTCACCGGACCTTTTCGATTTAAGGTTTCTGACTCCTTTTGGCTTGGGAAGCCCCAAGCTTGACCCTCTGGATTTTACATCGTGGCAATTTCTTTTTTATTGAATTTCTTCTGACTGATCATTTTGCTGCTGTATATTATAATTCTCTGCCCAGAGTGTCTTCTGGAAGGAATTGCTGACTCCTATTTTTTATTTGAGGACTGGGAACTTTCTTGTCCTTGTTGATGGAGGCCTCCCATAACCCAGGTACATCTTGTCTCTACTAAAGCTGTCCAGCTCCATCATCACGGCGACTCTATGGGATAGTGGGAAGAAGATGTAGAGGACCCACGCTGAAATCCAGAGCTGGTTTCATGGGCATACAGCCCATGCAGTCGCTCAGAGCCCCACACTTGGTTTAATGCTCTGCTGTCACCACCTCGAAATTATTAATAATTTTTTAACAAGGGGCCCTACATTTCCATTTTGCATTGGGCCTCATAAATTAGGTAGCCAGTCCTGCTGACATTATAATCCCTTTTGATAACAAGAATGAGCCTCAGTGTTTCATCAGGTCGTTTTTCAGTGGAGCAAAGCCAGTTCGTTTCCTCCTACCATCATGCCTATGGCTGCACACCCGGTAAACCGAATTTCAGAAAAGACCAAGGGCACCATTACGCTGGGAGATTATGGACAGACACATAACCACAGCCAGCTGAATGCCATGAGGCACCATGCACAACTTCTTTGCCAAACTCCAGTACATTCGAGATAAAAAGACAGAATTGTCAAGGCACTGAGAGCTCCCAAGCTGTGCCCAGCCCCAGGTGTAACCTCAGTCAGCCTAAGAGAAGTTCTCTAGAGAGTGGTAGTTGAATATCAAAAAAAAAAAAAAATCACAATTTACAGCAATCTGGGTCTGTTTTCAGGAAGTGTAAAGGGAGATGCCTCTTTGATTGGACCTTTTATTTATTTAAATACAGTTAAACTAAAAACCAGGTTAACAGAACAATGTTCTGTTTTCTTCTTTTTAATCTAAGAACACCTGGCTTGTTAGAAAAGCAAACCTGAGAAGAAGGCATCTCTCCAATTGTGGAGTTTTTATACCTAATCTCCTTATACATTTAGATTTTCTCCAAAGGAGTAAAGCTGTTCTACTGGATTTCACTTGCAATCACATGATACCGGGTTGCCAAGGAAATCAAAACGGCTAAAATTCTGGCTACAAAAGAAAAGGAGATACAGATATATATAGATATAAAATATATCCCATAGGTATGTATATATTTATACACATATATATGCACACACATATACATACATATGCACACACATTTATACATACAGATATATAATGTCTTTCAACTAGTGTAGAATAATTTTGGAATACTGATTCATTTTCTTGGTTAAATACGATGTTAATTCTAGAGGCAAGGGTGTACTGGGAGCTGCCTCATTGGCTCTTGAGCACCAAATAGACACATCTCTTCCCAACTTCACATTCAGTGACGTCACATAGGCCTCTTGAAATTGGCCATGATGGGAGCATTTATACCACGGACACATATGTTACAAACCAGGGCATTTTTACCCCAGAGATCCATTTACTGGTGCACCACTGTACAGAGCTTACTGTAAAGCATTCTAAATGAAACTTGGAAGTTGTGAAAATTAAGGCATTGTAGAGTCAAATTACTAAAACTAAATAAAACTGATGAAGGATGATTAGAGCAGGAGTTTTAATTCCACATAAAACAGAGAGAACTAGGAGAACAATATTTAACTCCATCAGCTCCAACTGTGGACCGTCTTCCAGGGAGAGCCCGTGATAGTCCAAGACACAGCAATTAAATCCTTCCCCTGACCCTGAGCAATATTGTACCTGAAAATGCGATTAGTGAGTATGTGTGAGGCTGGAGAGGTTAGGACTACCTAACGTCATAAGTACAAACCATAAAAATAAATAACTCCATAAAATATATGGCTTCATTTTCTCAAACTCAGTACTATTAAAAGAAACACAATTTTATAAAGACAGGGAGAATTAAAACTATTAGAACTCTATTTAATTATCCCATTATGCTTAAGTGTATAAAAATAACCTAAGCATTATATGTAACACAGAGAGAAAAAAAGTGATTAAAACTGAATTGTAACATTGTCATTTTTTCACATCAAGTATAATGATGTGAAGATAGTCCCCCCTCCCATCAGGGGACTATGAGAAATTAAACGAAGAATTTATTGCTCAGCTGTCTGTGGCTGCAGAAATTTACGGCTAAGGGGGAAATTGCACCAGATGTGTTCTGTAGAGGGAAATGGGTCCACTGCATTTCACTAGTGCTGGGAAAGTTCTTACGGAAAGTTCTTACAGAGCCAGTTTTATTCCATCATTTCAGCGTTTAGATATATCACTAGCCACCCTCCACAGCCTACCAAACATTCATTTTCTATTGACTTATTTTTCTCTGCAACTTTTAATGGAAGAAAGCTAGCAAGAGGGCTAGAGAAGGTATATAGGAATCTTAAGGTCAGATGTGTAATTTAGAAGAGAGTATTCCATATACTCTTGTTTTATAATACAAATTAAAGAAAGCAAATCTGGACAAAATTTTCTGGACTAGTGAGAATACAGAAAAGATGCAGTATCATCATGGGTTAAAGACACTGCTTTACAGTGCTAACTATTATTACTCTAGGGCTAACTATTAATACTCTAGGCTGACTATTAATACTCTAGGGCTGTGTGCCCAGCACTGTTCTGAGTGTTTACATATATCAGTCCATTTAATCCTCACAACAACCCTATCAAGTGATTACCTCTTATACAAATGAGGAAACTGAGGCACAGAGAGGCTAAGTTGCCCATGACCATATAACCAGTAGGTGACTGAGCCTGAATTATAAAACCAGTGTCTAGTTCTAGACTACAGTCTATGCGTCTGTGCTTATAACTTCTGCACCCTGCTGCCTAGAACATGAAGGTACTTGCCTTGAGAACGACAAACAGGTAGAAATATAAAACTATCAAACAAATCATTTGGGGTAGGATTTTATTATTGTTATTTTGCAGAAAGTTAGTCTTATATAAAGTACCATGTATGTATAGCATATTTTTCTTTTTTACCCTAAAAAATTGTGCTACCTTCCCAGACTTAACTCATTTACGGCCTTGAAAAGACTTCCTCTTCCCCCTCTGCTGATACAGCCATCAACCGGAATACAGTGCTGCTTATGAGATGTTTCAATGAATGAATCAATCAACCAATTAGTCAATGAGTGACACAATAGCTATAAAGTTAATTTGGCCTGGAGGTGAACAGTGCTTGATGTGATTTATTATTTTAACAATTCTGATATTCTCAGAGTGTCAGGACAAGATTTGAAGCTTTGTAGACTAGAGCTATGAATACCTAATATAAATAAAATGGAGAAATGATATTGGGAAAGATAAAGCTGTTAGTCCTTAATGATGTGCCAACAATGTACCAGGTACAAGATTGTTTGTATCATTTAATTCATTATTTAATTCTCATAGCAACCCATTTGGTAGATGTGAAAATGGAGGATCAGTAAATAAAGGAATTTGCCCAAAGTCACAGCAGCTAATAAGCAGAAAATTGGGGAGGTGAGCCAAATCTTTCTAACTCCAAAGCTTTTTTCACTACCACCCATTATTTCAGGTAAGTGAAGGAGCGGAGGGGTGGGGGTAGAGAAGGAGAATGAAGTGAGAATAAGATGAGATTTAGCCAAGAGATCAGAGTTGCTACTCTACATTGCCCTAGAAATATCCAGGCAATTATTTTAATCCCCCGATTTTCTTAGCTGGGATTAAAATAAGAATGACCCAGTTATCACAGTCCTCCTGACAGCAAAGTCAGGGCTGACATCCAATTAATTCGAGGCTTCACTGTGTGCTGGCAGTCCCTCCCCATAAGGGAGAAAGCCTCAACAGAAGTTCCTTTTCACCTTCTGAGTTGGAGGTAATTGCCCCCGCACGGGAAATTCTAGACCTCGGTGCCCTCAGGCAGCAATCTGGCCATTCATTTGCCGAGTCTTGGCGCTAACCTGGCAGCTGCAGATGCCCCCTCAGCAGTTACAGCTGTCTAGTGGGACACCTGTTCTCCCTAATTGAAGGCGATGGGCAAGGGGCTGGTGGGGGAATATTGGCTGCAGCTCCTCTAATGCCTCGTGATTGGACAAAAACTCAAAAGGAGCTGTAATGTAAAAGAAATTCTGTCTGCAGTGGCATTTCTCCAGAGAAGAACCAACTAGAGGTGCATGCAGTAAGTTAGAGACACCCAACATAATGATGATGAGCAGTAGAGAAACACCTTTAAGAAAGAATTCCTAAGAAGGAACTATAAAGAAGTGAACAGCAGAATTCCCTCTCCTCATTGCTAATACTATACATTTAAAAATCTGCAGCATTCACCTCCTCTTGCTGCCCCCATCCCCCTCCCACTTTTTAGTAATTGTTTAATGGATGCTAAAAGCATGGTGAGGAATGCAGCCTACCCAATTTATTACTACAGCTCATTTCATAGATAGCAAGCCCACGCCCTGCCTACTGCATTGAATATATAGGTTACATTTAGAGATCGATATCACTTGGCTGCAATTTGATAAGTGCTTCTAATTTAATTTCTAGCTATGGCATTTACTTAATCAAAACTTTGGCAATGGAACCCAATTCCAACACAATATGCAAGGAGCAGATTTAGAAAAGAGTGAGGAGAAATCGCATGGTGAAGAGGCAGAATCTTTAAATGCAGGATTTCAGTTCAGTATAACTTTAATAAAAACTCTATCAGTCTTTTAACAAACATTAACCGTCCCAGCACTAGAGGAAAACATAACGATGATAAGACGTTCTAGATGGAGCGACTCTGGGTAGGAAATATGAGGAAATATGATCAAATCAGAAATGGCACCATCAATATATGGAAGGCAAGTAATAGGGTCTAATGGGAAATGCTTTGTTAACTAAATCATATATAAGTGATATCTTGATATTGCATTGTGATCTGATGCTTTTAATCACGTCAAATATATATTAAAGTGTGATTTTTTAAATTATAAAAATAAATGTTAGGACACTTTAAAGGTAGCTTGGATACTGTTCTTAATATATCTAAAAATTATTTAGATGTCTAATTTATTCAGGCCCTCAGGTAGAACTATTTTGCTATAAATGATCAAAAATTATTTCTGTCCATTGGAGCTCCTGAATACAGCATGATTTTCCTCATTTTATATTTTAAAGGCATTGTGTTCTCCTAGTAAGAGTTACACAACCACACATGAAATCATTTACATCAGTGCTTTTGTTTGAAAATTCGGGCCTTCAGGAGAATATGGTTAAAAGAAGAAAGAAAACAACTTTCAAGTCAATGATGAAAGATGAAAGACCAACACGGAAGGTACCAAATTTCAAGACAAATCTTTAAATATGACTGCCAAAGGAATGTCCCCTTCACCTAAAGGACAGAAAAAAAGCATAATTTTGCCACGATGAGTAGGAGAGATTCAGATTGCTTTCCCAATTTTCCTTCCCTTGGATCTCTCTCTGCCCCTTTCTCCAACATCCCAGGGCATTGGCAACTTTCAGAAGAGAAGTTCCTGAGCTCAACATAGAGTGTAGGGTGGACAGTTTGTGCTCCCCTGACATTTATAACTGATTTCCTTGTGGACTCCTCTTGGATTCAGGAATAGGACACCGATCTATCCCCTGTCTCTCTCTCTCTCTCTCTCACACACACACACACACACACACACACACACACACACACACACACACACACACACAAGGGTAGATGAAGAGAAAGCTTGTCTTTGTGAAAACAGCACTCCCAAGAGGCCGCCTCCCCCTCTCCCCCACGCCTCTTCTTATATCCAGTTGGGAGAGGCCAGCCCTGCAACGAGGCAGGTGGCACCTGTGGCTGATGGTTCTGCCCAAATAGAATGTGGAGGATTTAGTTCCTTTGTTCTTAGATTTAGGCCTTTGCTGATTTCTGACCAATAGGAAAAACCCAACTCAAACCTAGCACCAAGCTGTATAACAGTGTTGGAAATAGCCCAAATGCCCAACTAGGGGGGAATAGAAAAATAAAATTGACACATTCAAATTATATCATACTGTGCTAAGAGGAATTAATTAGATCCATGGGTATCACATGGAGAGATCTCGGGAACATGATGACGAACATGAAATGAGGCAGAATGAGAGTACAGCATTCTCTAACCTGTTTCCTCATCAATAAAACAGGATTCATTCATTTAAGATTGATTGATTGAGTGCCTACTAGGTACCAGGGCCTGTTTTAGACGATAAGGATATAGCAATGGAAAATGAAAAACAAACCTCTTCCTTCATGGAGGTTATATTCCAGTGGTGCAAAACAGAAAGAGAGACAATAAACAAATAATAAAGCTAAATTTATAGTATGGCAGGTAACTATTTTTTAAAGCTATGGAGAAAAAACAGGAAAGAAAACATGCAGCATCAGATGAAGAAGGCTAAGAAATTTTGAATATAAGATCTCACTGGAAAGGTAATATTCCAGCAAAGACCTGAAGGAGGGGAGGGGTGAGGAATAAAGCTCTGCTGTGACAGACACACGGACGAGCCTGGGAGAAGCTTTCTGAAGCCTCTTCTGACTAACACACATCCTTTCCTATTTTCCAGGATGGATATAAAATGTTCTCTATTTTTATATCTTTTCAGGCGTTTGAGTGAAATCTGTTTGCTGGAGCTGAGAGGAGGAGGATTAAATACTAGCATCTGAGCCACTTTTTAACCTGGAACTAATTTTCTTTTAAATCAATATATACCTTTTAAGGGGTTGGGTAGAAAAATCTTTGTTATCGAGTTATTCAGAAATAATTATGCCTAATATACCTGGTGATTAACAAGAGAGTCAATACTCAAAACTCTGATGTGGAGAATTTTTATTAAGCTAAATGAGAGCATTTGGCTTATTTCCGGAAGAACAATCCAATATAAGTCAAATCTCACAAGCTTGCCTCTGAAATTTATTGTTTAACCTAATGTTAGCTACAAAAGTTAATGGTAGATTCTGTGACAAACGGAAGGATATCAAAATTGATGTCTAGAAAGAACTAGGTGTGAAACTCTCCTTCTTAACTTAATGGACCTGCGATATTAAGCAAAGTAGCTCACTTCTCTGGGCCTCAGTTTCCACATTTGTAAATGGAAATATATTCCTCCTCCTCAGGAATTGAGGAAAAGAATATACAAATGTTTGCACTACATTTTTTCCTCTGCTAGATTCTCATCTCCATGAGGGCAGGAGGATATCTGCTGTATTAATCCCAGCGCCCCAGGACCTATTATGTGCTGTCCCAGCACAGATAAGTGCTCGTCAAATTTTTATGGACCGAATTAATGAACATATGACAATGTATGGAATAGTATCTGGCACAGAAGAGATCCTCGAACAATAAAATATTACAGTCATGTGTCACAACGACAGGGATGCATTCTGAGAAATGAGTCATTAGGTGATTTCGTTGTTGTGCGAACATCATAACATGTACTTACACACAGCTAGATGGTATAGCCTACTGCACACCTAGGATCTATGATGCTAATCTTGTGGGACCACCATCCTATACACGGTCCGTCGTTCACCAAAACGTCATTATGCGGCACATGACTGTAATTTCATCCTGTCTTTCCTCTAGCATTCTAGGCATCTTTCTCAGCCTAAACCCTTTAACCTGGTCCTATACTAGTAATTATGAATCTCAAGAGTCTTTTCCCGTTTCAGAGTTTGACTAGTCAGGGGTATAATAGAGACCTTCAGGCCATGAACATGACCCATACACTGAAAATGGACTCTTCCCCTGAGGGTGATCCCTAGGTGGACACTGGGTCTCTCAGCCAGCTCTGACATCCTAAAGTACAGGTTGCACCTCTTTAGAAGCCTTTTTGTGACATGAAGAAAATGCATTGATTGGCTTCCCTCAGTGAGGGCCTCACTCCAGGCATCCTACTCCTGAGAGATTTACACTTTCTGCCCAAACAAGGCATTTTCACTTGAAGGGTTCAGACTACAGGAGGATCAGCAGATGGTGGTCACAGCTTCGTGGCCAAGAGTCAAGAAGAAGTGGCTTGAAGCACAACTGTGGCCACATACTCCCTCTCCATGGCTTCCGTGGCATCTCAGAGCAGAGGGAGGGCAGCTGCTAATAGTCCTGGAGTTCTAAGCTATTCCTTAAAGGAAAGAGATTGAGGAGGGACTGCAGGTGTAAATGGTGTGAAGAGAAGCCGCATAGCATAATGTTTAGGTGCATTCTGAAGTCAGATTTGATTCGAACTCCAACTTCACTAACAGGTTACAGCACCTTGAAAATTGCTTAATCTGTCTTTGCCTCAGTGTCTCCTTCTATATGATATGACACTAACAGCCAACATCTACTGAGTATCCCTTATGGGTTAGGGACTGTTAATATGTGCCTGCACTAATTCCTTACAATAGCTTAATGAGGTGGATGCTAGTATAACCCTCATTTTATAGATGAGGAAACATACATATGGAGCAGTTACATTACCTGCCCAAATTCATATGATGTATTATACTACCTGCCCAAGTTCAATGTCCAATGCAACCAGCCAGCACTCTTGTTCTTTATACCATTGCGAGGACTGAATTAGATGGCATGTTAAAAGTGCTTAAAATAGTGCCTGGAATATCATCATGCTTTGGGAGAACCAAGAATAGAACTACCTGGCCAGAAACGAGGGATCACGAAGTTCCGTAGATAATGGGGTTGGGTAATGAATATTAGAGAGTTTTGGACAAGCCATAAGAAGCAATGATGGTTGAAACAGATGAGTGGAAGTCAATTAAGAGACCACAGCAGTGATTTATTTGTGAAGTGAGAATGCCCAAAAGAGCATGATGGCTTGAAGAATGAGAAGGCAAAAGCACATGAGAGAATGGTGGCTATTGAGAAGGGTGACTATTTAGAGAGATAATCCAACAGAGAAGAGATTTCAAGATGGCTTCTTGAATTACAGTGGTGAGGATATACCATTCATTTAAAAATTGGTAGGGGGCCATGAGTTAAAGCAGGCATTCAAAGAAAGTAGATACAGTCCCTTTCAGTCATGTTAAATTTAAAAAGAAAGCAAGATGTGGCAGCCAGGCAGTAGATGAGGAGAAAAGGCTTCATGTGAATACATGAGAGTAAACATGGAAAACAGTGCTATTATAGAGGAAGCTCTGAAATGGGACCATCTAGAGACAACCTCTGCTTTTATATTTTCCTCCCAACAATCAAAATTTGTTAGGCTCCAACTCCTTATTAGTACACTTTAATACTTCCTTTTTTATGGGAATAGGAGAGCTTTGTGTAAGATTAAGAAATTTTCACATGAGCTTCTTTTCTGAATAAACTGTTACAGAAAATAATTTATTTTGGTGGATTCTTGGGGCTTGAGTCTTTATCGTGATAGAGAAAAGAAGGGTCTTTCTCCTAAAGTGGCTTCTCCACAGTAATAACTAAAAGAGACAACAGGGGAAAAAAAGCTTTCACAACCTTTTATCTGAACATTCTGTTGAACTGTTCAATTTATAAGAACTTGTGTCTCAGTTCCTAAATTTTAAAAGTGCACAAAATAAACTTTTTGCTCTCCTCAGAAATGATGTGGTATTATCTCTGCAGGAGAAGAGATTGGGAAGGTTTAGAACATTCTTTAGACTTTTCAATTGATGTCAACTCAAATGGGAAGACTTCGTATGTCACTAGGCTCATTTGCTGCACTCTAGGCCTGCCAAAGTCCAAAATGCTGAAATTCTCACTCAGTTGTTCATCTCCACGGGATGCTCTGTGCCACCAGGCATTAACTGTTGAACTGCCAATCTCAACTAGAACTGTTAAATCTTCATTGCCTTAGTTACACGGAAGAGTTATGTGAGAAATGACTCCCTTTTCAGGAAGTGGTCTTGTGCCTGAAACAGTTTAATATATAAGGAGTATTGCAACAAAAATGGAAACAGATGGAGACAAGGGTGAGAAGTGATCTAAAGTGCAAAACTGTCTTCTTCCTGGAGAGGCCTCACTGGGCTACTTCTGAAAGGATCAACACCAGCAGGTGTGCAAATGGCAACATTTACTGTTCAGTCCTTTCCTGGTTGTGTAGCACTGGGCAAGTTACTAAAACCTTGTGGGTTCTCAGATTCCTCATATATAAAATGAAGATATATCTACTTCACAATATTGTTAATGGAAAAATTACATGTATAAAACACCTAGAACAGTACTTAGGCTTCCAATAAATGTTAGCACCTATCTCACTCCTTGTTCTGAATCATGAGCTCATCCTCCACCCCTGCCCCAACAACTACTACAATCCACTTCTCTCTGCATCTGTGCCCCTTTGGGGGTCATAGGATCTTATATAAAACTATAAATGGTCAACACTATTTGGTTGGGAAAATCTTAGGAAGTTTTTTTGACACCTGCTGTACCTTACCTTAGGCGAGTTAAGGAATGCTCCTGTACTAGCTTAACTCAAAGAAGACATTTGCAATCAAACCCTCCCAAGACAATATGAAGGTCAGGCAGAAGGTGGCAGCAAGGGAAAGAGGAGGCTCTATGGAGGGACTATGATAGAGAAAGAGGGGATGCATCCCTTATCCTTTGTCTTGAGAGGTTGGCATCCATATTTTTCTGTCATTTATTGGTATTTCATGGTCTTTCACATCTATTCATAAAGACATTTGCTAGAGTATGCTGGTTTTGGGTCCCTTTCTCTTATCCAGCATCTTTGGGTCAACAGGAAAATACCCAGATTTCATAGATTCTACATATCAAGACAGGGAAAGGCGGAGAAGTAGGACATCACAGGAGGACATTGTATACTAGATAAGGAAATTCAAGATGGTAGGCTTTATCCAATCCTACAGCATCTATAATTCCAGGCCTCTAATGCTTATCTAAGTAATACAAAATACTTCCCCAACCCCATTGAAGCCTTCCTAAATTTCTATCCCCCAGACCCACCACGTAAACCCATTTGAAGTGGCCATTGTTCTAACAATGCCATGTTTTGTCCTTAGATTAGCTGTGGAATCCCAGTTAGTTAGGCATCCTGAAGACTACACACAACACAAAGGATTTTAGGGTAATCACCATCTTGAGATGTTTTGAACACTTGTACCAATTTGTTCAAAAGAAACTAGATTAAAATAGGAGTTGTGGAAATGTGTCACACAGACATCAGTAAGAGATCATGTCAGAAGTTTCCCACATTACAAGCATTTAGATTACATTTTTCTCTTTGTCCTGGTCAAAGAGGCTCCCAGCCTCTTTATGTTATAAATAAAGATAATAAATAACACATTTCAGTGATACACAATTCTAAAATACCTTAGCATTAGACCATTATGCTCAAGAGAAACCAAAGAAAGCACAGAACTGAATTGGTCCAATTTATTCCTTAAACAACTTTATGCAGCACCATATAGGTGACAGGCGCTGTTCTAAGTGCCAAAAATACAGAGATAAATAAGACAAGCTTCCTGTCCTCAAGAAGATTACAGTCTGTTAAGGGAGATTGGCCTACCATAACATATATACACAGTAGCATGACCTGTGCTTTAGTGTTAGTAGAGGTACCAGGTACCCTGGGAGCACAGCAACGTCAACAATTGAACTGGATCTTTAAGAAGAATGAAGAGTGGAGGAACATTCCAAGCAGAACATGCACAAAACACGGAAGTGTGGAAGAGTGTGGTGGATTGAGGAATGATAACGTTTTAGCCTAGGTCCCCTAGAAAGCAGAACCTGAAATAAGATTTAAGGAGCTAATACTTCATTTAATAGGTACAAGCCCAAGACCATAAAAGAGAAAGGAGACGAGGGAAGATGTGATATAAGGTGACGTGACGCGCTACAATAGCTACAGCTTCACAAGCAAAGACACAGAGCACGTCGCTCAGCAAACCTGTTTGCTCAGTACCTCTCCAGATGAGCCACACCTGGGAGTAGTCCACAAAAGAGTGGAAGAAAAAAATATATCTGTCAATTTTCCCATCAGTCAAGGTTCTCCCCATAATGGGTCAGCTGGCCCCTTGACAGCTGATCAAAAATCCAGATCCTGCACTTCCAAGTCTGAAAGTAAAGGAATGACCTGGTACAGGTGGTGTGACAACCAAGAAAGAGCAAGAAGGAAGTGGTTAGGCACTCTGAGAAGCCATTGTGACTAGAAGGTAGAAAGCATGGTGGAAAAAGGAAGAAATACGGGGCAGGAACAGCAGAGATCAATTTGTGAAGGCCTTTATGTACACGTTTGAAGAGCTTCAATTTTATTCTGTGGGTCAAGAATTTTTTAAGAAGACGAAGGTCAGCCAGATATAGTACAGAGTTAATTGAGTATTTAGGTAAAAGTGTATCTGCATTTTCTACTGATTGTTTCAATATTTGGCCAAGGTTAAAGAAATTCACTTTGGGCTATTCCAAGTTTAGATGTAGAGACAATAAACTGAGATGCTATAATTATACAGGGAGCAGACAAATTGTCAGTGAAGAAGCAATAGTAGATGCTCTTGTCTATTTTGTTTGACTGCATATAGGAATTAAATTATGATTTACTCAAACAGATGGATACCAGGTCCACATGGTATCTTGAGTTGGTCTAGAATTACGTGAGTTGGCCGATATGACTGTTGAAACTCTCCAATAAAGTGCCTCCTTTTCACACCTGGCTTACAAAGCAATCACCCTGAGGATGCAAACACATATAGTGCTCTTTGAAACACAACCAAGGATAACATCTGGCATTGTTTGGCAGAATGATTTTTTCACTGTATAGTAATAGTTGTTGTCTAACAACAACCAACATTTCTAGATAGCTTTTCATAATCCATAATCTCATTTAATCAGCATAGCAAGTTTATGAGAAAGGAATTATTATCCTTTTGTACAGATGTCAAAATTCAAACAGACTCAATGTGCCTAGTGCCTACAGATAATTAATGGTGCACTGAAATTTGGAACTCAATCCATTTGTCTCCACGTTTTTTCAGGTCTATCTTACTGCCTCACAGAGACATTTTGTGAGAAGACAAAGCTTTTTCATTTTTTTCCTGAGAACCCAAAGCCTTAGAAGTTGAAAGTGTATTCAAAATCCATAATTTTCCTATGACAAATTTCTGAAAATCTTCCTTGAACAGATTGATCTTCTTAAATGATACGAAATCTTGAGGAAATGAGTTCCACAGACATGATGTGAAGTTGTTCTTCCCATTATAGGATTTTGTTCATATCTTTAAAGCCTACAGAGTTCCCATGATTTTAATCTTCCAGAAGTCATCTCAATGATTTCAAAGACTTCTTAAAATCATACACTGTCCTTCATGGTCAATAGACCTGAATTTAAATCTGGGCTCCTTCATTATATGTATAAACTTGAATAAATGATTTAACTTCTCTGAAACTCTTTTTCCTTGGATATAAAATGGGGCTCATAGTAGCTCTATCATGGGATTTGTAGTTTATTAGAGGAGATATTACACAAAGGGAGAAATAGGTACCAGTTTTGCCTGAGAGTTGCAAGAGCATCAGGTATCAGCTATCCCAGTGGTGCACTCGCCTCCACCTGATCCTGACTTGAAGTTTGACCCTTCCAAGCCCAACCCCCTTATTTCCCTGGGGGTCAGAATAATGAAACTTTGCCTTCAGCAATAAAGCCATTGTAGAGATGAGGAGTGAGTGATTAGAATGTTTGCACTGTGAAATTTGTACAGAAGTACAAAATGTACACTGTACATTTGTGCAGTGAAAGAAGAAAGTGACAGTTCATCTCTTGTGCTCTCTTTTTCAGTTAATGTCAAATAGGATAGGATAAAGGAAAAGATGTAAGCTCCCTCAGACTCCCTTGTCTGTTGGGGATCTGCTTTTCTGGCCCTGCCTGTTCCAGCCAATGGACTTCACCTTCGTGTCTCCCTTCCTTCCTGCTTCTGATCTGCTGTTTCTGACATTGGATTAGCAAACTTGACCCCCTCACCTATATTCCTAGCTTTCACTTGGCAAGTGGATTCTGGTTCCTTCTCATTCTCAACTCATTTGTTCAAAACTTGTTGTGGAAGATTTCTGGAGAAGATGGTGCTAGGATCATAAACGTCTTATCCCTTTTCCCCAATCTCCATTGAAGCAACCAATGACCATAAAAATTAAGCTGCAGAGAGGCCGGCCTAGTGGTGTGGTGGTTAAATTCACGCTCCACTTTGGCTTGTCAAGCCATGTGCGGTGGTGGCATCCCACACATAAAGTAAAGGAAGATGCACACGGATGTTAGCCCTGGGACAATCTTCCTCAGCAAAAAGAGGAGGATTGGCAACAGTTGTTAGCTCAGGGCTAATCTTCCTCACAAAAAAGAAAAAAAAAAGAATGAAAAAAAATTAAGCTGCAGAAATATTTTTAATATTTGAAATTGCAGGTATGTAACAATATCTGAAGGATATTCCCTTTAAATTAGTGTACTTTCACATAGAAAAAAAGACTGAAATAAAATAACATAAAATATAAAATAAAATGTCCGTCATTATCACTGGGTCATGAGATTATGGAGATACTTTTTATTTACTTTGTTTTGCTCTTATTTGTTTTTAAAATGTTAAATAATTAGCCTGCATCACTTCTGTAAACAGAAACAAGATATATGTTGTTTCTTTTAAAAGAAAACAAAAGAAGAAACAGAAATAGAAAATATAACATTGTCTAAATTTTACAAGTAACAGAGACTGTCGTTCATTTTTATTTTGTCTACTTTGGATCATAAACAGCAATACTAAGTACTTTGAAACTTTGCCCCAAGGCTAACAAATAAGAAGTGGTATATAATTCCCACAGGAGAACAGCAATGTACATTTTAATGGTCTTGTGGTTATGGCAAAATGTAGATATTTGAAATATTGTATAATGAGTTTGGTACTAAAATTTGAAATATGCTGTTAAAATGCCACCAAACACTTGAACAGCACGGCTATTAAGCTGGTTTTAATTTTCCATTTAATCATGAAGAATACACAGATTAAATTAAGGTTTCTTTTTAGCGTCTTTATACAGTCATATCTTTTTTCAGCATTGTTATATCCCCTGAAGCATTCTTCATCAGCACTCTGGCACAGAGAATTTAACATCTCTATTTATTTTCTCAACTTTCTCTTTTCCAGGGAACATTGTGATCCAATATTCTATGTGTAAGAAGTTAACCCAATTATGGTGTTCCAGTCTTAAGACATGACATCATGGTTGCTTAGGCTAATAGCAAACATGGAAGGGGTAGAGAAGGAGAAGGAATGGTCAGAGAATTAGAAAATTTCATTGAAGAGCTTAAGAAATTATTCAAGTATTAATATTGAATCTTCAAAAACTCCTCCAGTTCAGTCTATGACAGCTGCACCATGATTTATGAATTTTTGATGTCTGAGATCGTCTCAATATTCACATCTGCCTTCTTTCTAAATTCTTGAAACAGAGACATTTTTGGAGGCCACTTTCAATCACGCTTTTAAAGTAGGCTCAGAAATACTATCTACTTCTCTCCAAATTTCTTTCTTCCTTTTTTTTTTTGTTTGTTTGTTTCTTCCTACTGACGACTATGCACTGACCATGTTCCTGGACACTGCAAGAAGCCAGATGTGCAAATGGAGGAGCATGTAGACCTGGCCCTCAAAAAGCTTATAGTCTAAAGTAGAGTTGAACTTGTAAATCAAGAATTATAAGTTCCACAGCAACAGTTTTTATAATATCCCTAGCAGCACAGAGAAAAAAGTGAGAAATTGTTGTTTGAGACAGTTGACAGGGAAGAGCCTGGGTGAAAGGAGATCAGTTAAGAGGTTTCTGCAATTTTCCTCTGAAGAAAGAGTGAGGTCTTCAACTATGTTTTGTCTAAGAGATAAAATCAAGAGGACCTAACTCTGATGGAATAGGAAGCTGGGAGCAGGGATTGCTAGGACCAGGCTAGGATGGTGCAATCTATGGACGAAGAAACAAATACCTTTCAGAACCATGCCACATATGATAAAGATTATAACTGAGTTAATTTTTAATTAAAAAAAAATAAATGTCAGAACCCAGAGGGAACAATGTATTTACCTATTGATAGTGGCTAATATTTATTATGGCAGGCTTTAGGCTAAACTTTTTACTTGCATTGTCTCAGCTAATGTTCACAACAACCCTAAGAATTAAATATGATTATTTTCTCAATTTTACAGATGAGAAGACGGAGTCATAGAGAAATTAAGCAACAAAGTAACATAAAATCAAGATTCCCCCACAGTCTGATATAGCATCTGGGCTCTTAATCATATTCCCAGGGGTTCTATTTGACTGTATGTTAGATTCACCTGGGACCTTTAAAAAAATACTGATGCTCAGGCTGCACTCCAGACCAACCAAATCAGAATCTCTTGGTATGGGGCTCAGAAATTATTTTGGGGGCTCTCTTTGTTTGTTTTTAGTTACCTAGGTGATTCCGTGCACAAACAAGTTTGAGAATCACGCCATTTTTCTACTCTTGAGGAAGAGTAAAGGTGATGTTGAGTTGAAAGTTGAGGGATTAATAAAAGTTTAGCATATGGGAGAGAAAAAAAGGACATTTCAGGTAGAACGAGGAGAATGATGAAAAGTATGGGATGTTAATACAAAGGATGTGCAGTGTGTCTAGACCACAAGCTAGATTTTGAAGGGCGTTGAATTCCCTAATAAGAATCTCTTATTTTATTCATCATGTAATAGAGAGCTTTTAAATGTTTTTAAGTGTGAGAGTGAAAGAGAATCTGATCTCTTTTAGAATAATGGCTCTCTGGGGGGAACAAATAGAATAAAGATTAGTAAATGGCTGAGGATTAATTAAAATAATCTGAAGAATTCACATCGGCCAGTGGTTTGTTCTGAGGCATTCTACTGGTATGTAGATCACACTGTTAGCTATTTGTAATTTAATTCAAAGTTAATTCTCTATGGTACTTTTACGCCACAGCTGTTATCCCAAAGTACATGAACTTGAGAGATTTAAAATAAATTTAACAACCATGTAGGTATTAATAGAACTGAGAATTGATTCTAGATTAATAGAACCCAAAGTGGTTCACTAGCCTTTGGTGCCAGGAGGATTTCACCCTATACAGAGTAAAGACAGGAAAAGGTGACAGTAGGAGGGAAAACTCACATTTTTTAATAGGTGCAATTCTTTTACTTCAATTAAGAAAAACTCTCCTTGAGCCATGGAAACAAATGACATTTCTAAAACCATGGCTTATTGAGAAAATCACGTTCTTTACTGAACTGTTGCATATGTCCAATCACCCTACCATTTAGAGATGGGAGGTGGAAGGCATTGGAACACTACAGTGAACTACAGTGAAAGGCCTTCTCTTCTCCTTTCTTTCTTTTTCCTGCAATTTCTCTAAAAAGCCAGGCTTCTTGTTTCCTGTGGAACTGGAGTCAGCTGAAGGGTCCCCTGAGGAATGACATGGGGAAGAGAAGTCTTCAGCAGTCTTTCTCATGTTAGGTTCCAAAAGAGAATCAAGCCACAATGCCAGCCTAAGGTACCCATTGTATGTAATAAATTAGCTTATTTCCTGTGCAGCTAAGATGGTACTAATGTTTACCATCCTTGGGAAAATTGAGAAAATAGCCATTAAAAACATTGTCTGTAAGGCTTAATTCTCTGATAGAACCCAAAAATTAAATCAGAGGTCTGGAAGAATTGTGGGTTGTCCAAAAAAGAGGGAGAAAGATTATCAAAGCTACTTTTACCTTAAGGATAAACCATCCTAGGTTCATGTAAACAATGAGATTGGAATTCAGGCACATGCACACATCAAGACTATTTTCCTTCCTTTATTATCCTATGCTTCCTGAAAATGGTCAGCCTGGATGATAAAATCCTGGGAATATGCTAATTTTCCGTATACTTATACTCAGTAACAAAATATCAGCCTATGGGGAAAGATGCTCTAAGAACAGGAAATTCGGGATTCAGTCTAAATAACACTATCTGGTCTTCAATAAACCTTTAAGTAGCAATTTGAATAACTCTATGTTCTTTAAAAAAAAAGTCTTTAGTTTCTGAAGTTAAACAATATGACCTGAAAACACAAATTCATTCTTCTCTCTCCTGAGACCTCGCTAACATGCCAGTAAAGATATTTTAAAAGGATAATTCTGTTTGTGGTTGTGTGACATACTGGATACCCCAAATGGCCCTCATAACTAAATGCTGACACATTATTTTTTTTAGTTAAATCATTGCAGAGCACGTACAAAGAAGGAATCCACAGAGGTCAGATGAAGAAGTAAAAGGAAAATAAGCAAAAAAGCTGACCTTTTCTTAAGTTTCTGTGGAGATGTTAATCTTCTCTGTTGACTGCTTCCCAGGTCATGGAGGAGAGAGAAAAAAGTCACAGATCTGCCTAAGAGAGGCAAATTCCCTTCTCATTCCATCTCAAATAAAGCTGGGAACCCTAAGAGCTATATCATAAGTATATTAGTGAATGAAAGGTCAATCCACCTTCCAAAATAGTATGATTCAGAAATCAAATTGTCTAGGCCTTGGTGCTGGGTAAAGGAAAAAAAGATACCCTCCCCAGGACTCCATAACTACAAACTACCACTCATGCTACCAGTGTGGTCTGAAAAACCTCAGGCAGATAATTAATATAAAATTGTTGGCTATGCTCCATGCAGAAGTAAACACAAACCCTCTCCAAAGGAATCCAACTGCAATCCAGGCTACAAAGAATTCCCACAGATAATGTTCAAAAAGACCATGAGCCCATAATCAAAAATCCCAAAACATAAAAGAACACAAAGAACAATCACTGAGAGACATCAAAAATAATAAAGAGCAGAATCAGATCTGCAAAAATTCCAGATAATGCTATTACTAGACACAGAATATAACTATGTCTGAGATGTTTAAGTAAATAAAAGAAAAGCTTTAAATGTGAGCATGAAACCAAGAGGTTTAGAAATAACCAAAGAGAATGGGGAAGGAACCAAATAATCCCTCCAGATATTAAAAATATCTTCCACCTAGGATGTAGAAAGTAAGCAGAGAAAGCAGCTCCTACCCCAACAATGAGAGCACGCCAGATAGCCTATAAATCAGAATGTATGAGCCCCTCAAAGAGCTGAGGTCACACGGCAACCTACTGAACTCAAAATCCAAAAAGATGGCAATGCCCTCCAAGGAGAAATGGATCCCACGACTGTTTTGTGTTTGGCAGAGCAGAGGAGATAGGAGGTAGCCACCACAGAAGTGGGCAAGAAGAAAACATCTGAGATTCTAATAAAATTTTAAGGGACAAGTTGGGGCTGGCGAGAGAGTGTAGAACACCTGGGAGCCCCAGACACAAGGGGAGTCTGCACCCACCCACAAACTCTTTTCCACTGATCTCCACTGAATATTTATGAAAAAGATTCGGGGCTGGAGAGGAGAGCTGAAAGAGATTGCCTCCTGGTAAAGACGTGCAGGGCCTGCCTAAGTGGGAGGATGGAGAGGAGAATGAGAGCAAATCGTCCTTGCTCCAGACCCCGCATGAGTAAGAGGCGGAGTCCTCTGCTGCTGGGAGAGGGCAGGAAAGCCGCTGTGCTGTGAGAGCAGAGGCCCCGTCTCTCCATCGGATTTAAGGTCACTGCTCTTTTTAAGTTGTAAGAAACCTGCTTTGATCTAAAGTTGTTTTATCACTTTCACCAGATCCTCAAATATAGGGAAAAGTAAATGATGGTATCTAACAAGCTCAAGGCTACTTTTTAGGCAAATGCGTAGAATGACTCCATGAAACATAAAAGTCGTTCATTGATTCTTGCAATTGAGTCGAGTTCCTTGGTTATCTAAAATTTTTTGGGCAAAACTGAGAGTCTTTCCCTACGGTAAGCCTCAGCACTCCATAGAGAAAGGGGCCATTTCACCTAGAGGTAGAATGGGCAGCTCTTAGTTATGCCACAATCATGGTCCCCCACCTCCCCCAAAAAGGATACTTCCCCCACTTTCCAAGACTTTTAGACATCTGGAACTAACCAAGCTCTCTTAATTAAATAAATAAAAGAGAAAGAAATTGAGAATGCAAAATGCCTGTGTGAGATATAATTATACTGAGAGGATTTTCTTCTTAGATGTGAGTGAGGGATCTAACAGAGTAGGTTATAATTACAACTATATATGAAGGGAGATGGAGAAGTGGGTGTCTGAAGAGGGAGCAGGATAATTTAATTTTATCACCTAAGAAATTTGTTACAAATTATATCCAAAAGTAACCCCAAAAAGTGCAGTTTTCATACGGGGTTTTCTGCTTCTGGTTGGCTAAAAATTAATAACCAATATATGTCTTCAATGACACTTACATTTCTTAAGTTGCCTTAATTTCATTCAACAAATATTTATTGAGCTACTACTATGTGCCAGGCATTGTTCTGGTCTTTTAGGATACATCATAAGACAACAAAGACCCCTGTCCTCATGGAGCTCAATACCAGTGAAAGGAGATAAGACAATAGACAGTAAACATGATAAATGAGTACGTTATTTAATATGTTAGGAGTGCTATTGCCAAAAGAAAGAGTAAGGGGGTTGGGAGATCAGAAATGCAGAGGGATGGAGTTATAGTATTAGACAGGATGGTCAGCGTAGACATCACTGAGAAGGCCACATATGAGGAAAGGCAGGCAGGAAGGAAGCCACGTGCTTAGCTTACTTAGCTGCAGGAAGAGCGTTCCTGCAGAGGGAACAGCTAGTATACAAGACGTGTTCAAGGAGAAGGAAGGAGGCCAAGGTGGCTGGAATGGAGCAAGCAAAAGGTAAAGCAGTAGGAGAGAAGGTCACCTCTTCATTCTTATCCATTTTCATTCCCATTCCCAAGCTATTAAATCCCAATTAAAGAAATCACATAAATTGATGGACTTCACTTAGAGATAAATTACACAATCTCAGGTGTTTTCATCCAGTCCTAGTTATTTTCCCCCTTCCCTAAATATTTCCCACAGTAGAACTTCCAACTCTATTCTTATCAAGGTGGCAAACCTGCCCCCACAGCCTTCACTCCTCATAGATGCCCTGACTGCTGCTTTACTGAGAGAGAAGAGAGGACAGTGCAATTCTGCTCCTTCCCACCTGGCTCCAAGGAAGAAGGCCTCCTCCTACTCCAGGCCAGTCTCTGCACCTGGCCTGGGCCCTTGTCCCTTCAAATGCCCTTCTCTTAGTGACTCCTACTGAATCTCCTTCTTTGATGTCTCCTTCTTGAACGTAGGTGCCTCGTCTCAATCTATACCCTCCTTGAGCGATTTTATTCATACCATTGCCTTAAACTTCCATCTATATTTTAATGACTGTCTGATCTACATCTCTAGGTCTGACTTGTTCCTGAGGTCTAAGCAGAAATTTCCAACCTTGACTAGACATGTATGGATTAATGACACATCAAATGCAATGGGTCAAAAATCAGGCATAACTCCACTCCCAAATAAATCCTTTCTCTGCTTCCTGTCTCAACTGATGGCATCATCATGCTCACAGTCACCTGGAACTTGCAGTTCTCTTACTTTTCTCTTTTTTTTACCTCCCTTTTATAATCAGTCAATTTCTATAAATTCTTTTTTTGAGTGTCTATCACACCAAGGCCCACCCAACACCCTTCTCCAAACACCTGCATTCACAACTCTCACCAGCCACATTTATTCAAAGAAGAATATCAAATTATGAGCCTTCATGAGGCTAGGCAACATTTTCCATGTCCATCCTTTTTGATAAATGAAGTTTGGGATTTTTTATTGTGGTTTTCTTTTTGTTTTTCATTGGCTAGTAAGTGCTTACTTCCATTGAATCATTCACGTGAGCCGGGTAGAAGTGATTGGCTTCTATGTAAATTAAATAAATCTCAAAACCACACCGTAATAGAAAATTTCAAAAGAGGAAGCACTTGAGCTGAGACTGGAAGAAAAAGTAAAAAGTTAAAAGGAAAATAAGAGAGTTGAGAGAGAATTTGAGAGAGAGAAAGAACCGCATTGGAGAACATCGAATTTTCAAAGCCTGAAGTTTAAGGTGCCATGGGATGGAGAGTGAGAAATGAGCTGAAAGACAGGCAAGAGCCAGATTCTATATGCACCAGGGAGCATTGAAGACTTTTTAGTGAGGGAGTGACCTAAGAAATATAAATGTTAGGGACATCCCACTGTATGTTGGTAGAAGGACTTAGCTTAAGCCATTTTTTTAATCCCCCACAGAACCTAGTACAGTGCTTTCAAAGAATGTGTAAAAATCAGAAATGAATTGTATTAGATTGAAGTAAATGACAGACACTGTGTGGAGAGCAAGGAATGGCTGTGTTGTGTGCAAAGCACAGTTCTGAGCTGTCTAATTTGAAAGGGGACATATCAGGCTGTTGCGAAGTTGAGACCAGCCTTGTGAGCCCCACTCTCCCTGTTTGAAGGCTGGTGGTTGCCATGGTTACAATTGCATGGGTAGGCTTATTTATAGCCATATACTATCTTTAGTGAATTCCACAACAGATGAGAGAAAAATTCAACTGTGAAGCCAGCTAAGTGTATTTGGAAGCCCTTAGGAAGAGCAATAGAATTAAATATACACCAGAGAATCTCAAAAGCACTATGGAGAGCCCCATTTTAAACAACTGCTTTGTGAACAGTGTTCTGAGTAAGTTGAAAAAATAAACTCAAGCTTTTGCATGCCCTCTGCCAGCTCTGCCTTTACAATTTACAAGCTTAGGTTCCAGGATAGGTTTTGGAAATAAATTAATTAAATATTTTTACCACCTATCCTATGCAAGACACCTACAGACGTTGTAAGTTTTCCAATAACGACACGAGGTCAGGGCTATTTTTATCTCCATTTTGCACATTGGTAAACCAGGGTACAACAAGTTTAAAAGGTTCCCAACGCCACATAGTTGGTAAAGACCAGAGCTGGGCAAGAGCCCAGGCAATCTGCTTCCAGTGATCTTAACCGCTATGATATACTGCCTTGTTGTAATATGTACAACAAAAGGTCTGGGGACCAGAACTCACTGGGAGACCAAGAAGCTGTATTTATTCCAATTTAAAGCGAATACAAATCTAAAATGATTATTTGCTAATGGAGAATAGTGAGAATTTATGCTGCAAAACCATGTGTACCCAAACGTGAAATCTCAAACAAAAAACCAAGGGGAATCCTACTCCCATTTCAAAAAGAGCTGCAGCATGATTCTTTTATAAGGAAAATGCCTCTGTTTTATAACAAAGTAAATACAATTCACATAAAATTGATTGTGTGCACACATGCAAATTTTGGGAACACATCCATTATGTACCACAAAGTAAAACGGTAGGCTTATTTAAAAAGGAATGGATATTGACAGCTATTGAGTGTTTTCCTTCATTTACTTGACAAGTCAATGAGGCAAGTATGATTGATCCCTCTTAACAGATGAAAAACTGAGGCTCACACTGAATAAGAACTTCCTGAAACTCACACCCCTGGAAGGCAGAAGAACTGGACCTGAAACCTAACTCCTTCTAATGCGAAAGCCTGGGGGTTCCCTTTATATCTTTCTGTGTCATCTTGACTTAAAAGGAATCAAAATTTGGCTACCTTCCAACAAGGTGCTCCTTAAGGCCAAAGCAACTGTCTTTGAACAACCACAGCTTGTTGTAGGAGGATGACAGGTGGAATTTGCCTGGACGAGTTCTAATTCAGTGCAAGAACTGCTCACTTTTCAGACAAACGTGTATTATAATACAATGACTTGGGTGGGAATACACTTGCGTCTTATTGCAAACGTCCCTCAGTAAGAATGGCTTTGAATAAAAATAATATGGCAAAGCTTTAGGATTCATATTTGTTGTTAATGTTCATATAATCTAAGAATCCTATAATATTTGTTCATGTTTTATTAAATAAATATTTACTAAGTACCTGCAATGTACCTCTCATTGTGGTAGGTTCTGGGGTTACAGTGGTGAATAAGATAGCATATATTATAACTTTGAATGCTAGTGAAAATGAGATTTTAGACTCACGGAATATTCAAGAATATTCATTCATTTAGCAAACTTTATCGAGCGCCTACTATGCACCAGACAGCATAGGAAATACTAAGAACATAGACGTGAATGATTCCCATTGCTAGAAGCAACTTTAGAGAGTCATCATATGACAGATGACTAGGCTGAAAGTACCAGGAACCTAAGCATTTGTCCAAGACAAATGCCAAGACACAGAGAAATTAGAGTTAAAAACAGGGGTTGGTAACTATATCTTTGGCCTTTGCACTTTTCCTAAGGGCTCAAAATACTGTGAAGCTTCCTGCCATCTCTGACACTACACAGTATGACATAATTGCTACCTGCTGTCTTTTCTCCTAAACTGAGGGAGATGCCAGAAAAAAGGAAGACCACATCTGCCATAAAGGTGTCAGAGCCACAACCCCAACAACGAAGACTTATCTGGCCCAAAACGTCAAGAATGCGGAGGTTGAGAAACCCTGATCTAGCCAATCTTTTTTGATGAAAAGGGCTATCGAATATATATTACAGAATAAAGATTATCCTCTCTGCCTCAAATAAAATAGGGGGTCACATAAGGCACTAGGAATTCATTTCACGTCACTCAGAAAAAAAGAGTTTATCTTCATATACTGAAAACAAAGAGAATTTGGAAGGTATATCACCAATACCAACTTGGATGAAAGGTTCATATCCAACTGGATCGTGATTATAGACTTAGACAGGTCTTGACCTGCACATCTAACTCATTTCTTAGTCTGTATATTTTACCAAGTAATTCTCAGACCTCTGTTTGATTTCATATGTAAGATCATTTCAAGGAGAAAAAGCTCCACTTGCTGAATAGCAAAAATAATGGGATGTGGTCTATTTGGCTTTCAGGTAGAAAGTATTCCCATTTGATCTTAAACCAAATGTAGGCAGTCCCCACACCTGGTTAGTGAAGTCCTAGGTACTTAGAGTATAGCTATAGAGTCCACACCAGCCCTCACCCTCTTCCTACTGCAGCCACTGTCTGCCAACTTCTCACCTCCCATTTCCATCTCCTATTTTAATTATCGAAATCAAAATATTGAGGTCCTGGCTTTGGAGATTTAGAAGATTTTTAATAATGATGTGAACTGAATTAATTCCCTAGAAGTATCTGAAATTAGACATGAACAAAATAAGAAACTCTTTCTAGTGGTAACAAAATATTCTATTAAAATAAAATATTAATTATTTAATTGACTCTCTGCCTCAAAGATTCTTCTGATTAAAAATAACAAAAATAAAAAGATTAAAGGCAAACAAATTGGCAAAGCTCAAAACATGTTTCAGCCTATTTCAGAAAGGAAAGAAGGAAGGAAGAGTTGTAATACTAATATAAGACAACATAAAATTCAAAGCCCTGAAGGGGAAAGATGGACTTTTTTTTTTAATTTTTTGTTTATTGTAGTAACATTGGTTTATAACGTTGTATAGATTTCAGGTGTACATCATTATACTTCTATTTCTGCATAGATTACATCATGTTCACCACCCAAATACTAATTACAACCCATCACCACACACATGTGCCGAATTATCCCTTTCGTCCTCCTCCCTCCCCCCTTCCCCTCTGGTAACTACCAATCCAATCTCTGTCCCTATGTGTTTGTTTGTTGTTGTTATTATCTACTACTTAATGAGTGAGATCATACGGTATTTGACCTTCTCCCTCTGACTTATTTCACTTTGCATAATACCCTCAATATCCATCCATGTTGTCACAAATGGCTGGATTTCATCGTTTCTTATGGCTGAGTAGTATTCCATTGTGTATATATACCACATCTTCTTTATCCATTCGTCCCTTGATGGGCACTTAGGTTGCTTCCAAGTCTTGGCTATTGTGAATAACGCTGCAATGAACACAGGGATGCGTGTATCTTTACACATTGGTGTTTTCAAGTTCTTTGGATAAATACCCAGCAGTAGAATAGCTGGATCATATGGTAGTTCTATCCTTAATTTTTTGAGGACTCTTCATACTGTTTTCCATAGTGGCTGCACCGGTTTGCACTCCCACCGGCAGTGTATGAGAGTTCCCTTCTCTCCACATCCTCTCCAACACTTGTTGTTTCCTGTCTTGTTAATTATAGCCATTCTGACGGACGTGAGGTGATAGCTCATTGTAATTTTGATTTGCATTTCCCTGATAGTTAATGACATCGAACATCTTTTCATGTGCCTGTTGGCCAAGATGGCCTTTTTATATCGATAAAAAGATTCAAGCCATGTTAAACATTTATGCATTAAGTAACATAGCATGGAAAAAATAATAGCGAATATTTATTGTTTACTACTTTCACTTTAATCGTCACAACAACCTAGTGAGGTAAGTATTGTGAAAGGGTGAGATAGCGTCTCAATACCTGAAATAGAAAAAGCACAAAGCTGATTTTATTCCTTACCTAAAGAAGGAAGAGCTATGCTGGTCAGGTACAACCTCTCCAAGCTGCTGATATAAGGAGAAAATTATATATCCATAATAAAACTTTATGTGCCAAATAATGCTGCCTCAAAATATTTTTAAAGGAAAATCTGTTGGAAACGTATTGAAAAATTGACAAAGACACTTGTGAAAGATTTCTACAGATCAAGCAAACAAAAAAACAAGCAAAGATATAGAGGAGCTGAATGTTATAATTGATAGGATTTATCTAAATGCCCTGGTACATTTCGTCTAGAGTCTGCATCTCCTTTATTTAGCCTATGGTCCCTTTTCTCCCTTAGCAGGCCCAGCAATCCCCCAGATGAGTTATGCTGAGATTTGGTCTTAACAATGGGTCTGGTGGCCAAGGGGGGAGGGAAGGGTATGTCCTTAAAGGGACAAGTATTGATCTGCCAGGCAGAGACCTCCACCTTGTCTTTAAGCAAGAAGAATCATCAACATTAACAGAAAAAGAGTGGGTCACTTACGCAGACCCAGAAGGAGCAGTGGGATCTGAGGTTTCAGATTTATACAGTGCAATGATCCCCCAAATGTCCCCATCCCAAATCTCAGAGTCTCACACCTTTCCAATTACGTCCCTGACTTTGGTGTAGCCAATTTGTTGGAGTAAACAATTCAAATTTCTCTAGAGAGAAAATTTTAGCCTTACTCTTAAATCTTAGATCTGATTCTCAGATTTTTCTGCCCTTCTAGCTGTAAGAGAAAAGAGTCTTTTTATATACTGCCAAGGAAGCCCTCTGATTTTCTTGCCTTAAATTGTTGACTAATCAACCTTCAGCCTTTCATTGTCTTCCCCAATGCATCAGTATTACCCAGCAACAGACATCTAGTTCCATAATTCTTATAATTACTACTTCTCCCGTAACTCGCAAATGCCTTATATAGTGCACCAGCCAATGCATTCCCTTTCAATATTATCTCATCCCACTATACCACTAGTGAAAATTTTAGTAATTGCAGAATTTCAGCATGACAGAGGCTATTGGGACTCTACCTGCCACAGGTGATGAGGTCATCCAGCTCCAAAATTGCATTATAGCATCTGCTCCCTAAAACCATTTCTTGTACCTTCGTAGATTTAATTACCTGGAAACACACTCTGGAGCGAAGATTTGCATGTAGGAGGTTATTGGACAGGGATTTAACGAATGACGCCTGTGAGGACAAGGCAGCAGGAGAAGCTGAACTGTGATGCATGATGCAATTGCAGCACAGGCCTCTGCTAATCCCACAGACAACTCTGGAGAGAAGATGGATGGACCTTCAGAGTTGTCTGAAATTGAGGCCAGGGACAGGCCTCATAACTCCACATTGACGCTTTACTGGATGTGGGCTGCCCCTATGGAACCATAACCTTAGGAAAGACAGCTCCTTTTGACTGAAGGCAGCTCCTGGAGAGGGACATCCATGAGCCATCAGCACACTACATTCCCTGGGTGTATGCGTGCTGGGACAATGCGTGCTGGGGTGATCTGGGAAGTTGGTACTCTGCAAACAAGAAATAAATCTTCTTTTCCATGTAATATTGTATTTTCTATATATTTTACCCTAGAAACAGAAAAGAGACCCTAGTATCTCTAGTAGTAAGAGTTCCTTTTCATCATATTTTCTAGAATGTTCTGACTCCCTGAACTTTGAAACCATTTAAGTATGTGTTTTAAATTGGTATAGAATTGTTTCAGATTACTCTTTAACATTTCTACCCCAATCATGTGCTTTATATAGGACTATCTGTTTTCCCAGAATATTTTTAAACCCATCATACAATACAGATATCCGACTTATTTGAGGTTTACTAACAAAATTAGTTTTTATTGACTTTTGGCAAGTAACCACTTGTGGTTAAGAAATGAAAAATCATTAATAACATATTTGAAGTACCAACCATAGTCTCAGTGCCTCTACAAAAAAATAAATTTTAATGTAGCTGTCAATATAGCCAAGGGTCTTGATTTTCTAGTTACTTTATAATGAAAATAGATGAGGCTAGGGAACCCCTAATTGTTCAAAACAGCAAAAAATTAATGATATGTTCATTCACTTATGTTTTTAATTTAGTAGGATTTATAAATTACCACTTTCTTTCAGAAATGAAGCTTACATGTGATAGTTCAGCAAAATATCTTTGATGCCAGGGCAATTCTCACTCTTTCAGTCATTCCATACAATGTTACTCATCTTCAAGGCAGCAGCCCAGACATGCAAGACTAGTTCCAAGAGGACTAAAGACCAATGACTCGAATGACTTTTCAATAACTGAAAAGAAGACAAGTTCAACAAAAAGTTTGGTTCTCTCCTCTACTCTTTTTTTTTCTTCAGTACAAAGATGAAAGAAGTGATAGACTCACTATTTGTAGTCAATGGTACAATGATGTTGGATGACAAGATAAAATTAGAACTTCTCAGCTCTTGTCTGAGAAGTTTGTCTTCTTGGTCCAGTTAACATGAATACAATTTAAATGAATGAGTAAATCATAAGAAAACATCAGCTGCATTATTTTACCCTTGCTCGTAGGCTGGATACACTATATTCATGGATACTGAATTAGATAATGAGCTAATTTCTATAATCTTTGAACAGTCTCAGAAGTGAAAAGGATGCCAGGACATAGGAGGTAAAACAAACATAATCCCAGTTTTCAGTGAAGAACACCACAATATAAAACCAACCATTGTGATCACTAGGGACAAACACCAGTTCTCTAGGAAAAAAGTCATCCTGATGTAGACTGAGTAGATTAGGGAAACATGAGGCTTGGTCTATCTGGGGGTAACCACAGCATTTGATAAAGCCTCTCATAATATCCCTGAGAAGAGGATACAGAAATATTAGTTGGTTTCCAGCTCAATTGGACACATTAGTTGCTGGTTGGGTTATCACATTGTCCAAGAACACCTATGAACCCTCTTGAGAAGCAAGGGCAGAAAGGGCTGCACCACGTATGGATGCAATGCAGATTTTAAAAACAGCTGAGATGAAGTCCTGGTTCCAGCACTATCCTGGCTGTCTCTCTGAGCAAGCCCATCCCTGCTGTGATGTCCTGTGGCACCTCTCCAATGGGAGATCTCTAGCATATTTGTTCTGCTAATCCCTGCTTTCAACACAGCTTGCTAACTGAATTGTCCTTTCAGATTCTGCCCATGCTTCTACAGAGTCTCCATAAAATTGGTACTTCTCCACCTGTAAACTTGGTTTGTGATGCAAACTTTCTCTCCCTCCACTGTCCCTTCATTTCTTATCAGCTCTTGATTCCTCTTCTCTAAACTTTGAATATCTCTATGTAGTATCTCTAGATTCTGCCCCTTGATTTCTCTGCCTTCAACTAGCCATGGAATAGCATTAAGCTGAAAATAGTTAATACCCAAAGGTTGTTAATAATTTCAAAGGCTGCTGTCTACCAAGAAGGACCGTTCTAGTGGCATGCCACAGAGCATTGAAAAGAATAGAACCAGAGAGGCAGTTGTACTTTAGACCCAAGGGCTAAGGATGGAGCTGAAAGTGAAAAACAGGTCAAATGGCTAGCAGCTGGATCAGCTTATAAACAGAGCAGCTGGAAAGGAGCAGAGGCAGGAACCAAGGAGGCAGCCAGAACATTCCTCATGTAAGGAAATGGGAGGCCCTGAGGCTTTTTTGAAGTTTTCTATATTAATGTGTGATGATAGGCTGGGGTCAAGGTGAAAAGGATGCTGCTGTCAGCCTTTGGAGGTACCTAAATAAAGTAGTCATGTGGTATTCCTGTGGAATGCTGCCTTGAGGAAAAATATGATCTCACCTTCTGGAAGACATCCCTGCTTTATCAGCTCAGTTACCATTTGGGATACCAAATTTTACACACTAGCGACTTCATCTCACTATAGATCATAGGATAATTTAGAGAGAACAACATTCAAAAGCAATAGAAAGGGTGCTGAAAGTCACAGTGGTAAGGTAGGGAGAGTGATAAAGAAATTTTAAAAGACATAGAATTCTATGGCTGTGCACTCTGAAACTCTAGCTATTTTCTTTAATAATAAATTGTGTATTTTAGGGAAGTAAAGATTATTTCACTCCAATTCAGCAATCTAAATCATTGCATGATATGAATTTTCTTTTCCAATGAGCCATAATTCTGGGTGCTGTTGATTTCTGAAATAAGATTGTATATTGAAAATTTCTCAAGAATTTATGATTGCCATTTGAAAGAAGCATGATACAGAATAAAGCTGTAGTAGCTCCCACAATCACATCAAAATTCACATCACAAGCATAATTAGCATGACATTTTATGGATTTAGTTGGAAGGATGCTGCAAAATAATTTCTTATTTTGCAGAGATTCCAAGAAAATTAGACATTTAGATCACCATCGGTTATCTTTGCATATATTTTATTGTTAAAGTGAATCCTGATTATATCCACCAAGAATTCCTTTCCTGTTTGGAAAAATAGTCTAACTTCTTCTCATGAGCTCAAGAACTGAGAGACCATGGGAGTCAAATAAAATAAGTCAAATTTATTATCTAGTGATCATTGGTCTAGTTTTATTTCACAGTGGCAAATATCTGGAATATTGTAGTAAAATAAATCAAATTATTTTAAGAACATAAAATAATGAAGAAAAATTAATTAGGATTTTGCTTATACATTCACTCAGAAGTCAACAAACATTTATTGAAATCTATTGAACATCCAGGCCTTATGCTAATATTACCAAAGATAATTATTTTATTATATTTTAAGTCATTAATGTACAAAAATGAATGATAATTTACTTTGAATTTTATGATAATGATAAAATACTTAGTATTTGCTGGTATCTGTGAATTCATAAAGGTATTTGAATTTCATAACTAGCACTTAGCAGCAATCCAAGATCAGTCACTCATTTCTTACATTGGAAATTGTGGTTAAGCACACATTTTTGAAACTAAGAAAAGATAAGATTTATAACAAAGTTATAAATGGTATTTGAATTGGGTCTCGTTAATGTCACTGATGGACATTGGCTAGGGTTTGGTCTTAACACAACACACACACCCACTCACACACACACACACGTTACGGAAGCCTAGTATCTGTCTTATACGTAATGACAAAAAACTCTGACAATATGGTTTTCATCTTCATGGCCAGCAGAATTTTCTGAAACTCAGCTATTTTTTATCTGATTGAAGTGCAACAACACGTTCTGACTGCTTGCAGCAAGTTTTTGGCCATTGACACAAACGTGACAATACTTCAAATTGTGCATCAACCCTCCATCTGTGTAGCATCATTTCTGCTCCTGCTCTGAGACTCAGAAAACTTAGTCTCTCATTTTTCACAGAGTTGGAGTCACGTGAATTACCCAGCCTTCAAAACGTTGGGATTAAAATGATGTAAATGCCTGGAGGTCCTTACCCGTGACTACACAGGCATCTGGTTTTGGCTGGAGCTTTATTCCTTGTCAATACCAAGTTGAGACTGGCTTAATTGTGTGATTTCTAGATCATTGGCTGACAGCATGTTGTCAGTTTGCTCAATTGAAGCAGAAACTCATAACTGTTTTCAGCTGCAAACAAATGCAAGGCTGACTCTATAGAGGTACGTGTCTTTTGTTCCTATGATCAACAGCTTCAGTTTGTCCCGTCAAAATGTCATCAGCGTACAACATCTTAAGGTTGGCTACATTCAGTATAACGTATACATTGTGGGGTTATTTGACATGTATGCTAGTTATTAAATTTTCTTCCCTTATGAGATAGTTGAATTGGGACCACCAAGTTACCAAGTGGGCCCATGTTAAGCTTTGGATTTCAAGGGCAAAAGCTAGGGCAGGAGGAAAAGCCAGAGTATGCATCTAAGCCAACATACAAGCATAATGGACTTCCTGAGTTCAAATCCCAGCCTTTCGGGCAAATTGCCTACCTCTTCTAAGCCTCAGTTTCCCCATCTGTAAAATAGGGAAATTTTAAAGTAGTTTCTAATCAGAGGCATGTGATAATTAAATTTTATAACTCCTTGAGGTGCGAATAAACGTTAGCTATTAATATTAATAGCTAATAATATTAAATTTCCATAAACATCAGCTATTCATAAATAAAAATTAATGATAAATAAACATTGTCTATTAATATTATTACTATTGTCATCTAGAAAAGCCCTTACTCTTCTCTGAATTTCAGACTTCTAAACTGTAAAACAGGAGTAATAATCCGTGCCAACTCCCTGAAACTGTTTTTAAACTCAAATCAGAGTATTTACACAAAAGTACTTCGTACAATGTAAAGTGTATCAAAATATATGGTGGTATTGCTGTTACTTCTGCTCTTGTTGTCTTCATTATTGGCATTGGGAAGCAATAAGTATATTTGTATGAATTTAGCATCCAACACAGACCGGTCCTGGTCAGACATAAATCCTACTCTCTAAATGCTCTTAATCATAGAGAAGACAGTAAGAAGAATAACTTGAACACATAGAGCAGCCTTTCCTACTGCTTTAACTAACAAATCCCTTTCACAATAACATAGACAGCACTGTCCAGTAGAATTTTCTACGATGATGCAAATGTTCTATATCACACTGTCCAATCTGATAGCCACCAGTCACACTCACTGCTGAGTAATTGAGATGTGGCTAGTGTGACTGGGGAACAAAATTTTTAATTTTATTTCATTTTAATTAATTTAAATTTAAATAGCCACATGCAGCTAGTGGCTACCATATTGAACAGTACTGATATAGAAAGTCTTCAACCCCTTAGATATTTGTTAATCAGCTTGCCATTTTTTTGCACTGCATGCTATAATGATGTGATTTTAGGTTGAAAATATACTGTATTATAAATTACATTTAAATGCAATCTTCAGCAAATTGTACATTTACATATAATATATACCCATTATGCGTAAAAACAAATTGTGACTTTTTACTGTTAATAATGATACATGCTATTTAATGTAAATTAATTATGTAAGAAAGAGCATAATTTTAAAAGCATACTATATTGATACTTGGGAGCCAAGAGTATAATAAAATTTAAATAGGAATTACAGCACAAAATAGATTAAAAACTTTTATTATGGATGTTCGAAATTTTTGTATTTTACATGCAAAAAAATACAACTAGTCTTTTCATATTTTGCTTCATATGTGTCTGGTTGTGCACACTCCTCTGATAGTAACACATGTGGTTAAAAATAGTCTTTATTCCCACATGAAAAGTCATTTTGACATTATCCATTTAATATTCATTTTTTAATTATTCTTAAATCTCCTGATTTAAAACATGAGAATTTTGACCAAATGGATGCAGCTTACAGATTTGGTGAAGTTCATACTGAAGCAAATTTGAGAATTATTAACATTTTGTATTTCTTGTTAACTTGATATATGTTAGTTTCTGTGTTCCTTATGTCCTGGTCTTAAATAATTCTCCAGCATTAAGAATACTTATATTCTTATGACTAAGAATAAAAATAATTTACAGCTGTGTGATGGCCAAGTCCATCATGGCTGGTGGTTTATGTTCAGCTCAGTATCTGGCTGAGTGACAGAGTCATAAGCACAATCATTCGATCTCCACACTGTGCACTAACTACACATTTAAGAACTAATACGTCCTCTTTAAAGGGATATTTTTTAAACAATTACTTCATCTGTTGATCTTTAATATAAATTTAAACAGGCACCATTGTTGCTTTTGATACCAACACACTCCTTGGAACACTGTCTCTAGATCTCAGAATTTCTCAAACTACTTGTTGGGAAAGACTATCAAAGAATGGTGGGGAACTGCTTAACCTTCACAGAATGTTTAAACAGGTCCCCTGCTCTTCTTTGGGTCCAGAGACAACAGTTGGAACCCTGTCCACAACTAGGTATTGGATATGCAAACATAAATGAAAGGATCTGTGAGCAGAGGAATGCAGAAAGCCAGACAAGACACAACATAAGGAAGAACATGGAGGCCCAAAGAGTAAATCAACATGAAAGAAGAAATCTGACACATGGCACCAGAAATAGCAGCAGATCCTAGGGATTAGAAGGGGCAATGGGAGAAGGAAAGGCAGGAAGGTGGTCTTAACCACTCCACCTCACTCCCATTCACTTCCCCCAACCTTCCCCTACCCCCAGAGTACCCAAACCTTCTAGAAAGGAAAGGGCTATGGTGGAAATAAGAAACATGTAGTGTCGGGGATCTAAACAACTCTGCTATGGAGACAATACTCTGAAACAATTGAACACAAGAAAAGAAGGTGAAGGCATCACTCTCCTGGCTGGTGAGAGAGGTGAGCAATGGAAATCAGGAGACAACAGGTTTGGCGGAGCTGTAGAGACTAGTAAGAGCTGGAGAAGGACAACAATGAAGACAGCAATCCATGGCAGCCCAGAGTCACTAGTTTGGAGGAGGTGGCAGCAGAGCTAACAACCCAAGGTGGCAAGGCAGTCAGGGTCAGAGGCCTGGCCACGGGCATGCGGTGGGGTAAATAATCCAGGGGCGGTGGAGAAACAGCAGGTTTCTGGGTTCAGCTTAGGGACAAATGAGACCAATGGACGTGGTAGTTAAAGGAAAGCAAAGAGATCCTGTCAGAAGCCTGATTACCTATAAGAAAATATTTTTCGTTCTGTCAGGGAATCCCCGAAGGAAAGTGACACAGATGAGCGATAGCTGTTTTACATGTGTAAGAAATCTTGGGAGTCTTAGAAACATTTAGGGAGAAAGACCACTTCATATATAAGCAGATAAGGGGCAGGACTGAGAGCTACTGAGATCTGAAAATCATTTTAAATAATATGACCAAATATATACTCATCAAGGTTAGAATAAAGATATACTCCATAACTTGTTTCTAGGTATAGGATTACAGGTGCTTTTTTTAAGTTAATTTCATCTCTTATCTGAATTTTATAAGGTTTCTTCAATGAACACGTAACATTCTGAGTATTGAAAAGAATAAAATTTATTTCAAAAATTAAATACCATTTTCCACATATTAAATTACAAAGATTTTTTTAAAAATATGATAGTATTGGCAAATGGGTAGGGAAGTGGGCACTTATACTCTGCTCACAAAATAACACAGGATTATGTTATTTCTGGAGGGCAATTTGAAAAAAAAATTCTTAAAAATTATACTTTTATCCAGGAATTCTGCTTCTAGAAATTTACTGTGTGGAGAATTATCCTATTTTTATAAAAACTACCATTTACATATGAATAAGGAGATAGACAGGTAGCAAATTATACTTACAATAATATACACCAAATTATTAATAATAGTTATTACTGATAGGATCACGAGTGATTTTCATCTTAAGTATTCTCTTCCCCTCAGGAAAAATAAATGCTATTTTAAATAAATTAAATTGAAAAGATAACATGGTATTAAACTTGACATCTTAGTCTCTCATATTTTGTATCTTCTCTTTATCTGTGGTTATATTCTAATTCCTAGTATCACTTAATTTCTTCAGTAGCAGGACAACAATTTATTTTATAGTTTTCTCAATAACTATTTTGGGGATTTATTAATTATATATTCTTATCCTTGTTTTCTAGTCCACTAAAATCTGCTTTTATCTTTATTAATTTCTTCCTCCTGTTCTCTTTTGACATATTTTATCACTCTCTTTACAACTGCTTGAATTGAAAGCTTAGGTACATTTATTTTTATTTTTTCTAATTTAGCAATTTAAAAAATATGACGTGTAAACTCTGATTTTGAACCCAGCTTCTTATTTCAAATGATTAATATTATTTATTTAAATATTTATCCTTTTTACAAGACTTATTTATCACTCTGAGTATGATGTTGTAACCAAATTTGCAACTAATATTTGGACTTAATTTTATGTTCAGTTTGTTTCATTATTCCTCACCACTCCTTTTTTTTAATTTACATACAGTAAGACTTACCTTTTTTAGGTGTACAGTGTGATGCATTTTGACAAATATATAGTTTTGTAACTACCATCACAATCAAGATATAGATTATTTCCATCAAAATATTCCCTCTTGCCCTTTTGTAATCAATTCCCTCCTCTACTCCCAGTGCCTAACAATCATTGATATAATTTCTGTCCCTATAATTTTACTTTTTCCAAGATGTCATGTTGTTGCATCTATCAGCAGTTTGTTCCTTTTTATTGGTGAGTAGTGTTCCATTTTGTGTGCCAAAATTTGTTTATCCATTCACCAGTTGATGGGCATTTGGGTTGATATTTACATACAGGTCTTTGTGTGAACATATGTTTTCATTTCTCTTGGGTAAGTACCCAGGAATGGGATTGCTGGCCCTATGGTAAGTATATGTTTATCTTTACAGGAAACTGCCAAACTGTTTTCCAAGGTGGCTGTATAACTTTACATTCCCACCAGCAATGTATAAAAGTTCCAGATGTTCCATATTCTCATAAACTCACTAACACTTGGAACTTCATATTGTGGTTGGGGTGGGAGAAGAGTGAAGGGACAGGGTTCTTTCTTTCTTCCTTTTTCTTTTTGTTGTTCTAGTAAATGTGTAGTGGTATCTCATGGCTCTAATTTGTATTTCCATAAATTTCCATAGATATTCCATAAATATATTTTCATGTGCTTATTTGCAATCAGTATCTCTTCTTTGGTGAAGTATCTGTTCAAATCTTTTACCCATTTTTTAAATTGGATTTTGTTATTTTACAATTCAGTTTTGAAAGTTCTTTATATATTCTGAATACAAATCCTGATATGTGTTTTGCAAATATTTTCTTTCAGTCTATGGCTTGTCTTTCATTTTTTTAATAGTCTCTTCCAATGAGCAGAAGGTTTTAATTTTGACAAAGTGCAATCTATCAATTTTTTTTCTTTGATATGTGTGCCCTTTGTGTTTTGTGTGTCCCAGGTAAGAAATCTTTACCTAACCAAGGTCTCAAAGATTTTCTCCTAAGTTTTCTTCTAGAAGTTTTATAGCTTCAGGTTTTACACTTATGCTTATGATCCATTTGCATTCATTTTTAAATATGATGTGAGATATGGGTCATTTCATTTTTTGCATATGGACGTACATTTGTTCTAGCACTATCTGTTGAAAAGACTATTCTTCTTCTATTGATTTACTTTGGCATTTTTGTTGAAAATCAATTGGTCATATTCGTGTGGGTCTATTTCTAGACTCTCTATTCAGATCTATTGATCTATACGACTATCCTTCCACCGTTACTGTCCCGTCTTGATTACCGCATTTTTAAAGTAAATCTTGAGTAGTCCTCTAATTTTGTTATTTAATTACAAAACTCCTTTGTATTTTCATAACATTTTAGAATCAACTTGTTAATTTTAGCAAAAAAGTCTGTTGGGATATTGATGGATATTGTATTGAATTTATAGATGAATTTGAGGAGAATTGACATTTTTACAAAGCTGAGTCTTCCAATCCATGAAAACAGTATCTCTCTCCATTTATTTAGGTCTTCTTTAATTTCTCTCATCCCTGTTTTCACTTTTCAACTTTCCAATATTGTACATATTTTGTTAGATTTATCCCTAAGTATTTTATATTTTGTGATGCTATTCCAAATGATACCTTTTTACTTCAGCATTTAATTTTTCCTCATTATTATTATAGAAATTCAGGTGATTTTTTAACATATTGACCTTGTAACCTCCTTGTAACCTTGCTAAAGGCATGTAGTTAATACTTGTAGTAGCATTTTTTTTTTAGGTTTTGAGGGATTGTCTACATTGACAATCAGGTTGTCAAATAAAGACACTTTTATTTTTTTCTTTCCAACCTGCATGCCTTTTATTTCTTTGTCTGGCTTTATTAAACTGACTAGAATCCAGATTACAATAGGAGTGGTAAGAATAAACATCCTTTCTTTGTTTCCATTCTTAGGGGGACAGTGAGTCTTTCTTTCATCATTATATTTGCTGTATTTATGCCAGTACTATACTGTTTTGATTACTATAGCTTTGTAATATAATTTGAAATCAGGGAGTGTGATGCCTCTAGGTTTGTTCTTCTTTCTCAAGACTGCTTTAGCTATTAGGAGTCTTTTGTAGTTCCATACAAATTTTAGGACTGTTTTTTCCATTTCTGTGAAAAATGCCATTGGAATTTTGATAGGGATTGCATTGAATCTGTAGATCACTTTGGGTAGAATGGACATTTTAACAATATTAATTCTTCCAATCCATGAGCACAGAATATTTTTCCATTTATTGGTGTCTTCTTCAATTTCTTTCATCAGTGTTTTACAGTTTTCAGTGAATAGAAAATGGTGGTTATCAGAAGCTGGGGTGGGGGAAAAGGAGAGCTATTGATCAAAGGATACAAACTTTCAGTTATAAGATGAGTAAGTTTTGGAGACCTAATGTACAACATGGTGACTATAGTTAATAATAATGTATTGTATACTTGAAATTTGCTAAGAGAGCAGATCTCAAGTATTCTCATCACACCAAAAAAAAAAAAATGGTAACTATGTGAGGTGATGGATATGTTAATCAACTTGATTGTGGTAATCATTTCACACTGTATGTGTATATCAAAACATCACATTGTATACCTTAAATACGTACAATTTTTTGTCAATCATACCTCAATAAAGCTGGGGGAAAATAATTTTGGAAATATATATATATTTGCTGTAGATTTTCCACTGATGGTCTTTATCAGGATGAAGAATTTCCCTTCAAGTTCTAGTTTGGTGAGAGTTTTTATTAAGAATGGATGTTGAATTTAGTCAAATAATTTTTCTGCATCTATTGTGATGATCATATGATTTTTCTTTTTTAATATGTTGATATGGTATATTGCATTGATTTTGAATGTTAAACTAACTTTGCATTCCTAATATAAATACCACTTGGTCATCACTACTCCTTTTAAACCACAATTATTGTGCTTTGTCCTCTGTCTTTGTTTTATCACTTTAGTATTTCAGTGAATATTTTTGAGGTCTGCCCTATTTTAGGTATTGGCCCAGGCACTGAGAAGGGAGTGGTGAATAAGATGACAAAAATCCCTGCCCTGCTGGAACTTATAGTTGGGTCGTAGGGGCAGACAATAAAAAGTAAACAAATAATTTCAAATGGTATAATAGAGTATCAGATAATATGCTTAAACAATAAGGTATTCACTATTTTATAAAATTTCAAGTTCAGAAATAGGACAGGCTCCACATGTTTTAATCATTGGTTCAATGATGTCCTCACAAACCCAAATACTTTTGCTCACTCCCCTCTGTTTTCTCCAATGTCATTTTCGCCTGATTCTTCCTTGCGGTCGTTATTAGGCTGCCAGTGAGCTCCTTCTTGTGGATTTGCTTATTTGGGTTAGAAAAATTGGAAAGCTAGAATCACACTCCTTGCAGCTACATTTCTGTATATAATTCAGTTCTAATAATTAGAAACATTTGTTTGAGATTTTGAAGACAAGAGTGAAGCAGAATCTATGTTCTTACACCTTATTTGGCTATTTCAGCTGGCAAGCATGGCCACGGGAACATGAGTTTTCTCTGCAGCAATGTCCAGTCTCCGGTTCCCTGGTTGATGAGAAGTTGTCGTGGAGGTGGTTGAAGTGGCAGCATTGATGTTATGCTTTGGCTTGCTAACCCATGAATCCAAGCTACAATGTCCACGTTCCAGCTCCCTGTGCTTCCAAAGACAGCTGCAGTGATCAACGGCAGCAGGAGGTTCCTAATCCTGCCATAGCTCCAGTAGTGGTCCCAGAGGTGGTAGCTCTCCTAGTGGGTCAGTTCTAGATTTTTCTGAGAGTCATTCCTAAAAGTCCAGCCTAGAACCTGCTCCCTTGGTCCTTGCACCAATTTTTAAAGCAATAATTCCCTGTATTAAACTCCTTTCTGCTCGAAATACTTAATGTGGTTTTCTTTATTGAAACCTGACTGATATAAGATCTAGGTATCACCAGATGCCTAGGTATCAAAGAACTAAGCTCTCAGCCATACTAGAGATGCATTTGCCCTCCTCATGGGAATTATAGGTGAGAAATTCCTTGCAATGGGGGAAGACGAAGCATCAAAGCATCCATGAAGGTGCCCACGAGAGTAAGCGTCAGCTTTAGACACATACCATGTCTTCAGAGTTCTGATGCTAGGTCACCAGGACAGCGCCAGTTAATAAGAACTTTCTCGCTCCCCTTAGCTCATGTTCCTCCTTGTGGTCCATTCTGCAGTGCTCAAAAACTAAGCTTAGCAAAATAGAAGAGGAATAGAGTGCTAGGTGGGGAAAGAGAGAAACAGCACATGTCTCTCTTCCCCAACTGCAGTTTTGCTGTCTTAAAGAGGTCCAGCTGGGGAAGGAAAAAAGTCTCAACTTTAAATCAAGATTGAAGTTTTGAGTATGACAGTGGACTAGATATTTTAATTATTGAACTGTGTGTTATGGCTTACTGACTTCAGGATTACATTATTACCAAAGAGTAACTAGGAAAGTGATGGGTCCTGCTAGGGTGTTCACCCAGTGAGAGGGAGAGAACTAACTTTATATATTAAGCTTAAAGATACACTAGGACTCTAAAATAAAGTTGATTTATTATTATATGCTTGCACTGTGCTTATTCAGTATCATGGTCACATTGTTTTTATATTCCATTGGTAATTTCAGTTACGTAGGCAAAAGCTAACTAGGATTCCCTACACAGTCTGATATCTTTTCCCACAATCTCTACTTCTTCCTACCTGCCCTTGTTCTCCAAAATGTATGTTTAGAAATTTCCCAACCCTATAGATACTGCTTGTAATATCCATAATATTTAAAGACTGCTTTTAATATCAGATCATCAGTTTTCTTAATCTCTTTTACCCATTTTGACAAAGTATCAATGAGTGCCAATTACATGGTTCTTAAGTGAGAAGTTCCAGATGATCATGGGACTTATGAGAATGATGTTGCTGGATACTGTGACAAAATGATAATATATTCTATCTGTTATCAAGATCAATTGTCACCTTCAGTTGTAAAATTGAGATCAATAATCTCTTCTCATAAAAGTATTGTATAGATTAAGCTGATAAATACTTGAGAGAAAATCTTGCAGAGATCAAGGCACGTAGAAGTCACTTAATGGTTGACTCTGAATCTGACTTGAACTTCACTCAGTACAATTCTTTCTCAATATCCGGAACTACAAATGTCAGCGATTCTTAGGCTCCAATAGCACAAAGCACAGTCTCACCACTGAGTTTCAAAACTCATTTGGATTAACTGAAATTTATATGGCAAATAGAAAGAACGAAGGCTAGAAAGAAGATAAGTTTTTGAAGAAAGTTAAACAATATTGCTAATTAATAGTAATCATTTCCCCTGAAAGAAATTTATTTTTGACAGAAGATGAACAAGTTGTAGTTAATGGTGAGATCTATCTCTGTATTGGTATAACTTCAGTGAAATGTCATTAACTTTCTCTGTCTCACTTCCTCTATCTTTAAAATGGCGGTTATGGTTATAGTTGATGACTTTTATGACTGTCAAATTAAAAGTTATGTTCACAGTGGGAGATAAGGATTTGTGGATTTTAATAACATCTTCCCTCCAAGCAGCATTGCCAGCAACAGGGAGTCTCTAGGACCTGAGCACTGGTATGCATGTGTACTCATATAATCAAGGTTATATTTATGAGTTTGTAAAATAACATTAATAATGTCTCTTGTCTGCCATATTGTTCCAAAGTGTTTTCCTTCCACAGTTGGTGAGAGGAAAATCATTCTTGTAACTTTGTGAATAACCTTCAAAACTAATTTCAATGGGAGCAGGGAGGTTTGCAAAGACAGTAATGGACATCTAAGGAGTGCTTTAGGAAATCAGGCCTGAGGTTTCACAGTTCTAGATATCAAGTCCCAAGTATGACCAGATCCTCTGCTTAAGGAGACCTCACCCATGTGAAGCAGAAGGTGCTTAGAGCCCCCAAAAAGTTGTTTTCCTTAATACCTTGTTTCAAAGCAAGAAATACAGCTGATGACACTGACCTGCAGTCCAGTAAGCATACCTGGGCTAGTTTTTCTTCCTTATTCTGCCTTTGTTTTGGGCTTCCCTCACGTGCTATTCAATATAATCGATTCTATGTCCAGAAAAGTAGAAATTCATCTGAAGTCAGGATGCACTATCATTTGCAAAGCTTCTTCCTAGAGGTTAGAGACTCAGAACCAAAAATACAAGATTGTCATTCTCAGATGGCTTATGTAGTGATGTTCACAGCAGCATCCATCTCAGAAATGCTGGCACACTGGAGAAGGTGACCAGGAGTGATATGTCCATGAATTCTCAATGGGCATCCTGGAAAGGCAGTGGAGGGGGTATTGTAGGTGACGGTTTGTGCCCAGGGCGCTGGAATGTAAACTCCCAGTGAGAAGCTGGAGTGGACATTGCTGATCCTCTACCTAGACCCCTTGGATCCCTTCTACTCTTTCTGTTTGTCCCTTCCCCAGTTCTGGTGTGCTTTTGCTTCCAACAGCCCACATTTGCGATGCCAATTTGGAGGAGAGTCCTGGGGCTGCTGGAGCCATTTGCCCAAGCACACAGAAAGCCAGGTGTGCCTGGGAGTTTACAACCCCACAGGGGATGACTGGAGAGTACAGATGTATGAAGGCTCAGCTCTCTCGCTTTGGGGAAAGATAGCATTGAAGCACAATCTGCATTCCCAAGTTCCCCTGCGGTATTGAGCTGACGCTCCCTTCTGCAGCCCTGCCTGAAATTGCACACATGGATGGCTTTGTCCTCCTCCCAGCTCCACTTCCCCCAATGCCTTTCTAGTTTCTCCTGGAAGCACTTCCTTAGTCAGTCACTTACACACAAATCCTCTTTTCAGAGTCTTATTGACAGAGAACAAAATAGGATAAATCCAGTTTCTTAGGAACTGCCACGGATTAAAAGGAAGGAAACCTAAAATAAAAGAGAATGTAAGGATACGCCATGTTCATAGGAGTATTAATGACAATAGCTGAAACTTGGAAGTAACCCATGTCTACAACAGATGAACAGATAAATAAAATGTGGTATACACGTGCAATGGAATATTATTTAGCCTTAAAAAGGAAGGAAATTCTGACATATGCTACAGCATGGATGAACATTGAAGAGTTATGCTGAGTGAAATAAGCCAGACACAAAAAGGCAAATAGTGTATGATTCTACTTCTATGAGGTACTTAGAGTAGTCAAATACACAGAGACAGAAAGTAGAATGTTGGTTGCCAGGGGCTGGGGTGGGGGTTGGGGGAATGGGGAGTTATTGTTTAAGTGGTACAGAGTTTCAGTTTTGCAAGAAGAAAAGAGTTCTTGAGATGGATAGCAGTGATGGTTGCACAACAATATGAATGTATTTAATACCACCGAACTATACACTCAAAAATGGTTATGATGGTCAATTTTACATTATGTGTATTTTATCACAATAAAAAAAAAAGGAAAAAAAGAGAATGTAAGGCTATAGAGCTCATTTGCAGGACATGGGACACTAGACTCGGTGAGAACTACTAAAGGTAGGATACTGTGTGTTGCCTATAGAATACCTCCTGGTGCTGGCTCAGGGAAACAAGCCTACATTCCAGACATCCAAAGAGGGCTATAAAAGGCTGAGAGATTCTAATGGCCCTCCTTGGAATCAATAGGCTTACTAAGCGTGGCTAGGTTAATATAGAGCAAGAGATGCATGATATCAAGATTTCCAGGTGGTGGAATGGAGATCAGACACCAGGAGCTACAAGACAAGACTTTAATAATAGCCAGTGGGAATTTATGAGCCACCCAGAGATAGGCTCCTAGGGATTCGCCTGGGTGTGGGCTCAGTCTGACAGTTGTTACATCTTCTAGGAGAGAGGGCATGCATACAAATCACCCCCCATCACAAGAGGCAAGGCATGATGTACACTGTGAGGAATATGCAAGTTGAATACTATTGAGTAGAAAGAAATTGCTTCCAGATGAGGAGATTTGCAGCAGCTGGGACCACGAGAACAAAAGCATGGAAATGGTGTGTTGCAGGACGTAACCACCTAGAGATTTAGGAGGAGCTGCGAGACAAGTTATAAATGCCATGGTGTATTGATTAAAGCATTTATTGACTCCAGCTAACTCTGGGACTTACTCAAGTGTTACCCACATTTAAATGTCACACACAGACACTCAAGCATTGCAAATGTTCACAAGATACACAAAGTCATTTGTCACACATGCTCATAGGTCACACACCAATTCAAAAGTTTCTGTTCACTGCCTGCTTAGCCAGAGTGCTGGAGGGAGAATTTCAGCAAAGCAGTCAGATTCATTCTCTCATGGAATCTTCCTTCCTCATAAGATTCTGTCTATAGCCTTTTGATCTCAAAGGGAGGGCCCAGTCCAACCTTGGTCTTTCCCTTTTACTCTCATAAAGCACATGCTAATCTACTAGATAGACTTCCAGAAACTCAGAAGGTGATAAAAGCTTCTCCAAAAAGACTAGCTTTTGCTGGTCTGCATAACATTAATAATAACTGTGCACACTTTCTAGCACATACAAACTCAGGACATTAACAAATTCATAAGGTTTTGGTTGAACATAATCCATAACAGAGCCCTGTTTCATAACTTGAAAATAAAAGCTGCAGAGGGAGAAGCTGTTTACACTCAGTTTCCCCAACCAAACCAAACCCTTCTCTCAGGTTGCTCGTCTCAGTGAGCGGCACCACAGTCCACCCAAGTGTCCCCGCAACAGGCTGGATGTCGTCCTTGTCTCTTCCCTATCTCTGTTCACTCACATCCAATTAATTGCCATATCCTGTTATACCTGCCTTACTTATATTTCTCAGTTCTCTCCCCTTCTCTTCATCTTCATTTCCATTGCCCTCGTTCAGGCATGAGCACGGCTTACTGACCACTCTGACAACTTTCTATCTTCTCACATCCATTCTCACCCCCTTCATTTGGTTCTTCATATTACAACCAGAGTAGTCTTTCTAAAGTGCAGAAGTTAAGGATAGATTCCAAATACTTTACATGACAAACATGTAAACCCATTATAAGCGTCCCAACAGGAAACTCATGACACATTCAAACTTGGAAATTGAGAATATAATGAAAAAAATTATTTTCAAAGGAATGGGCAGGATTTAGGAACAGTAGGATAGCCAACTGCCCCAGTGTGACTGGGCCTGAGGGTATCCCAGGACTCAAGACTTCCAGTGCTAAAACCCAGAAAGTCCCAGGCAAACCCAGGATTTGTTTACACTCAGTTATAACCAGGAACCATTACCATCCTAGGTCCGAAGGGGCATGAGAAGGGAGTGGTTACCAGAACCCAGAGAGGAAAGCTGTATGGAGATGGCCACCTCACAAGAGCTGTGGCATTTGGAAGAGGGGTGACACCCAACCTACGGACGCCCAGCAGGAAGGAAGCCAGAAAAATAAAGACCCAAAGCTCACACTTCCATCTCCCATTGGAGCCACCCATTGACCTAACCAGGAGGAAAGAGCAAGAGAGATTACTGGACCTAATTGTATGAGTCAGCCTGGAAAACTAGAGAGATGGCAGCATGAGAAGGATTCAGTCTGATATTTCTGGCTTTGAAGATAGAGGAAGGCGGCCACAATCCAAGGAATACAGGTGGCCTCTAAAAGCTAGAAATGTCAAGAAAATGGATTCTCCCCTGGGACGTCCAAAAAAAATGCAGCCCTGCCAACACCTTGATTTTAGCCCAGCGAGACCCATTTCAAACTTCTGACCTCCAGAACTACAAGAAAATTCATTTGTGCTGTTTTAAGCCACCATGTTTGTGGTAATTTGTTACAGCAGGGATAGGAAACTTAGAGTGCATCTGGTCCAACATCTCAGCCAATACATAAGTTGAACCAGGGCTTTGACTGGTTTGGGAAGTAACTTTGCTAACAGTGTGGAGTTTGTGAAGGTGTGTAACCTGGGAAGTGAGTTCAGCAATAATATTCAGCTCTGTCCTACCTCCAGCATGAGATAGGGAGGAGGAATGACTGAATGAAGGAGAATTGGGTCAAAGACTACTATGAAAGTCTGGTTAAGAGGTCTAGGCTTAAAATAGGATGGAGCCAGCAGGCAAGCTTAAGCCTCATCTATCCAACTGCTTAATTGGTATCTTCACTTGAATATTTTTTAAACCATCTCAATTTTAAAGTACGAAAATTAGAACACTTAATTCTCCACCACATTCACAAAAATCTCTGTTCCTCCAGCAATCTCCCCATCCTATACTTTGCCCCCGGATGGTCAAGACAGCGCTTCAGACTCTCTCTGATTTTTTTCTAAATTCCTGTATCCAATCCCACAGCCTTCTATGTGGGGTATACTTCCAAAATATATCCTGGATCTAGCCACATCTCTCCATCTCCACTGCTGACACCATGGTCCAACTCTAGTCTTTCATCTACATGACTATAATCATCTCCTGACTAGTCTTCCTGCTTCTACTTCTGTCCCCTTAAAATTCAATCTCCACATAATAGCAAGAATGATCATTTAAAATTGGACTCTGCCATTTCCCCATTAAAATACTCTATTGGCTTCTTGTGGTATTTTAAATCCTGTCACTCCCCTGATTAAAATACTTTAGTCACTTCTCATGGCATTTAAAATTAAATACTACAATGTCCTTTGTGACCTGGCCTGTGTCTACCTAAGTTCATCCCGCATTTCCACTGCTCATTTTGCTTGATCACACAGGATTCTGACATTTCCTAGACATCTCTGCACTGGGAATGAACACCTTTAATCCTGTCTCTTCACTGGCTGGCTCCTTCTCATTCTCTTAGGTCTCAGCCTAAACATCATCTCCTTGAAGAAGTCCTCCCTTATCACTCTATCTATCTATTGCTCCCTGCTCCTTTATTATATACAAAAATATTTCTTCTCCAGCACTGATCACAATTTGTACCTATTTGTTTATTGTGTTCCCCACACTAAAAGGTAAGTTCCTTGAGGACAAGTATCATACGTCTTCTTCACTCATTGCATCCCCAGTACCCAACAGTGCCCGATTAGGTGCTGAATAAAGATTTCAAGAGTGAGTGAGTAAATGAAACACAGGCCTGCTACATCTTGTTTCACTTTTGCTCCTAACAACTTGACCATGTGACGTCATTTAAAGTATCATCACTTTATATAAAAGACCTAAGCAAATCTTAGTTATGGCCAAAAACAAATTTGCATTCTGGGGGGAAAAAACTGACACTTTTTTTCCCATGTTGAACTGATCAGTTTAAACAAGGTTAATAAATGCCAGAGAACTGCTCAGAATGGGTACAAGACTCTAACAGACCTTTCCAGGGTCATGTGTTTCTATTGCAGATGGCAATGTAGATAGTTTCACTGAGATATTTTCCAAACTGTTTTATATCCAGGCCTTTTCCTCAACTGCCCTTTTTAATGTCTAGTAGATACAAGGAGACTAAATCAATGGCAACCATTTCTTGAAACTAGGCCGTGGTACTTGATTTTTTCAAAATTATTTTTCTCTTTATTTGAAGTTTTATTTTAGACTCAAAAGAAGATCCAATTTGGATGGTACTTCTTGGCCTGATTTCTTCATTATTCAGTTAAGCTACCTGGATGTGTTAAATGTGTGAAGACTTTAAGAGGATGCAAGCTGCCACTCTTGTTTCTAGGAAATTTGTTCTTTATAGTCTGCATAGTTTATCATCTTTTGTCAACGCTAATTGAGATTAACGACCTGACACTATAGATGCTACTGTTTAATAAAATATGGCTTCTATTAAATACTATTTAGTTATAATTCTGACAATCAAAGTAATACATACTCATTTTAGAAAATTTTCAAAAGGCAGGAAAATTGTTTTTAAAAAGAAAATTTAATCATCTACAAATTCCACCTGCTAATAACCCCATTATTGTGTTTCGTTATGTATCCTTCGAATCTTTTTATCTACACATATACACATTTATTCATTCATTCGTTCAACAAACACTTATTGAGGACCTATCATGTTTCAAAAAGAAGTCTAGATGCTGCTGAACAAGACAGATGAGGTCCATACATTCGTGTGGCTTGCATTCTAGGGTACAGATGACAACACTAACAAATAAGCTGATTTCCATTAGTGACAACAACCATGAAGAACGCAGAACAAGTAATGTGACAGAATGAAGGTCATAAAGGGTGAGGCAGTGAGGGCTGGCAACTTTAGAGAAGGTTAACAGGGAAGAATATTTTCTAAGAAGAAAATATTTGACCTGAGAGCTAAAGAAAAAGGAAGCACCAGTCATGGGAGGCTGTGCAAGGAGAGCCCCCCAGGCAGCGGGAACAGCACACACAAGGGGAGAGTCTCCTTGTTTCTGGTAACTGCCACAGGTAAGTGTGGCTGGGACTAGAGAATAAAAAGACACAGGCAGGGATCTCTCACATTCATACGCATTTGCCCAGCATCCTACACACCTATTTTGTTTATGATGTTTTTGACCTAGAGAATTTAAACTTTTATGTTACCAAATCCACCAGTTCGTTCTTTGTGGCTTCTCCCATTAGAAAGTCTTTTAACTAACCTTCAATCAGAAAAATATTCACGTATCTTTTCTTCAAGTACATTTATTATTTCATTAATACATCCACAGTTGACTACAATACATGACGAGGATTTAAGTGATGTTTTTCCCTAAGTAAATAACTCACGCTCGAGCACACCTTTTTGAATAATCCTTGTTTCTCTGCTAATTTTGATGGCACTATAATCATATACCTATTTCTTATATTGAAGGCTTATGAAGAGACGAGTGACGTGGGTGGAGTGATCTAAACAGTCTTTTAGGACGTTTATTCTGGCAATAGTGAAGAGAGAATTAAATGGTCAAGAGCTTGAAAGGCAGAAGACCGATTGAAAAGCTAGAGTAGTCAACCAGACAAAAGATGCCAAGGGGTTGAGTTAGGGCCATGACACTAAGCATGGAAGAGAAGTCGTGCATAGGAAAACACTGAAGATCTCGAGTAGGCAGAACTCATCAAATGACTGGATGTGTGGCTAAAAAACACAAGGAGGAAGAATCAAAGGTGATTCTGAGTGTAACCCAAAGTGCAGTGCCTCCATATCTTGACTCATGTTGCTTCTTCATACTCAAATGCCCACTCTTACTCATTGTTCAAAACTCAGATTAAATATTAGAACAAGGCAAATCAACCAGTCTTTCTTCTTAGCACGCTAGAAGAAAAATTAAGGAGCCCAACCTATAAATTGAGTCCTACACTGATTTTAAATGTTACTGATCCCATATCCCATCTCCCTACCCCAAACCTTGCTCATCTGGAATTTACCTCAGTGGGCTGACTCATACTTGTTTCCCCTCCGGCTTTCCAATTCTTTACCCCTGCTACTTTTTCTTCAGGGCAACTAATGTGGCTTCCCTCTCTCCCTGACATTGCCTTAGCCTCACCAACAGTAGGAATTCAATTGACCCTTAGGGTTGAGATAAATGCTAAGATGGTTCAGTAATTGTTGGCTATAAGTATTCTTCAAATAACTTGGCCCAAGCCTTTCTTATTCTCCAAACTAACCTCCATAGTACCCTGGTGAATGTCTCTCTGTAGAAATTCCTCCAGCCCAATCACTTAGGTAGAACAGTTCTCCCAGGTATTCCTCCTGGTGGTTTCACAGAGGTGGGAAGCCATCCACCCTCTCTTCTGCCAAGTCAGTTTTTCTAGACAGTCGAAATTATAAAAGATTTGAACATAAATATGAAAACCGTATGCTGCCACCCACTTCTATCTATGGCATTATAGTACATAGGATAATGAAAGTGCTTATCATGTTTACTATAAGAATGTTGTTAAGACAGAAAGGAGACTGGTGGTTGCCAGAGGAGTGGGTATGGGGTTTCCATTTTATGAAAAATTCTGGAACTAGTTAATGGTGGTGAGTGCACAACAATGTAAATGTACTTAATGCCACTGAATTGTACACTTTAAAATGGTAAATTTTGTGCTATGTGTACTTTATCACAATTTTCTTTAAAAATTGTTTGCTTATTTTGTTATTGAGAATGTCATTAACTAGATTTCAAAATGCCCTCTCTATAAATATCCATGGGAAGAATGTCACATCTTATTACCAATATTGTGACTTGCACAATGGACCATAGTTCCCTTTAATGCTGGCCAACAGGAAGGTTTGAGCCCACTTTTGGCCCTTCCCTGGCAAGTGCGTAGGACTTCACAGCTTGTCTTTTCGTACTAAAGTAGTTCCAGGCTCCATTGTACTTTCCTATCTTTATTTTTCCTTTGCTTCATTTTTCATTCCTATTTTCAATTTATTTTATCTTGCTACCCATATGGATCTTTGTAAGATACCTTAAATCATTTTAAGAATCTGCCAGAATATAAATAACCTGAACATCAAAGCATGATGAGATAAAGTGTTTGCTTATTTTGTCTCTCATAATGTGGTCTCTTTTCCTGGCATAAACTCCAGAATAGTCCTTGCATTGAGATCTCCAAGAATTCCTGTTAGACTTGAGACGCATTTTTATTAGATAATTAGCTTCCTCATAGTGAATATCTTCTTTTTCCTGACTTTATTCACACCTGGTATTTTCCTTTGTTAACTGAACACCAACCGTCAAGCACCACATTACAAATGCGTTGACAATGAAGAACTCTCCTTAACTCTGAGTAGCAGCCGCTGCTGAGGAAACAAAGCACACTTACTCTCTGTCAGGTTTTTTACTGCTTTCCATGATTACAAGGAAAAAGAAGCTTAGCAATGCCTTTTTGTCCAAAGTGCAAAAACAATTGCTAGATTTTAGAAAAATAAATAATAGGCAATTATGATGTATATTCTTCTTATTTTTGTGGCAAATTGGGGAGAACATAAGTAGTTCCTCAAAGCAGCAATGCAGCTTTTGCGGGAGGCATCCTTACATAAAACAGAGGCTGATTACAATGGCAGAGAATATTTTTAAATAAAAGTCTCCATGGTTGGTTTGATACAAAGATTGAATAAATGGGTATTTGGAATATACCTGGGATATTAGATGAGATATCAAGGATTTATTGTTGACTGATAATATGGTGGCAATATTAATGAGTTTATTGACTCAACAAATGAGGGTCCATCTGAAAGCCCCCAGTGTCAGTCACCAAGGCCCACTCTGGACCCCAAGAATTTTGGGAGAAGGAGGCAGAAAAAAGTGTAAAGAAAGGACCAGAACCACATACATATACTTTAAACCTTTAAAATGTTTAACTGATCTCTTCTGAATTCTCTCTTAAACCCGAAAGGTAGTGATTAAAGATTAACATCAGCTATATTACCAGGTGTTACCTCATGTTGAAAGAGCATCAAGATTTATAATTGTCAGAAGACACATCGTCGTCCTGTTGGAAGATGTTGGTCTTCTGGTGCAGACACATTCTCATCTGATGCTCACAATAGCCATGTTCAAGCAAATGAGGAAACACTGTCTGAGAAGCAGAATAATTTCTCCACAGTCACACGCAGAGTAAATGGCAAGACCAGCTTCAAAGCAGGATCTATTTGCATTCAGCACCAGAGATCCTAACCATCCCAGCATAGTGCCCACCACCGCTCACCCAGCAACGCTGACAAGATGCTCTCGCACACCTGTGAGGACCACAAACGAAACATTACTGTTGCAAAAGTTAGAAGTTCAAAGAGGCTGTGCTTTTCACTAAGCCATGGGGATTGTGAGTACAGGAAGCAAAAATAAAACCTGGGTTCCTAGCACCCAGTCCATAACTTTTGCACTATAAGACAGGCATGAGTGTGCACACGTGCACACACAAATACAAACGTACACACACACACACATGCATGCACGCGCACACAGAGTAACAGGAACTCAACTTTACAACTGCAGGCTGCTGATGATGCCGGGCAAGAAACGCATCACCTTACACTGAAGAAGCTGTGAAAGCAGAAAAATCAATCTACCATTTTAATAAAAAATGTGAGAAACTGAGAAGATGAGCTATGGTGCAATCGCTCTGGGCGGATCTGGCTGTTTTGCTATTAATCATATCTCTTCCGTGCCGTCAGCAGAACTTTATTCAAGTCTATTCATTGCTTTGTTGGGGCCGCTGCAGAGGCACCGTGACCAAGTGGGATGAGATTATAAAACCACCATTGTATCCTAAGGACCGGGAACTGTGCACGTAATTGCAGTCTTCAAGTGGAAAAGATTAATCCAGGAAAAGATAATCATTTTCTCCAAGACTGGAATATTGAAATTTCCTGACGTGACAACTTACATTCTGGCAATTACATATCTTGGATTTAAGATAAAATCTTATACCATGTCTGGAATCAATCTTCAATCACTGCCTTTCTGTTTTAAGAAAGAATTCAAATAAGATTAGATTAATACCTTATAACTAGGGTCTTAAGTTTTCTTATAGATCTAGTTATTTTTCTTTATCTTTGTCTTCTGCTCCCAAATTAATTTGGGGATATCAGTGACTGCCTCAGAGGCCTTCCTGGCATCTGATACTTAGAGTCATTCTGCTGGTTACTGAGTTACCTACAGGGAATGGGGAGCATTTTCTACAAAGCCTCTTAAATCCACCCACATGAGCCAATTGAATACCTAAAACATCCAAGATCTTGAAGCAAAGGCCTATACATTGGAAGACACTAGTCAAAAAAGAGCAATAATGCCTTCAAGGACCCATCTCCACCAATCCCACTGCAGTACACTCCCCAGGGCCAAGCATCCTCCCTGGGAATGGACGTAGCTGTGGTGCATCCAAATGTTGATGACCCTTCTTGAACAAAGCTTGACTGCCATTAGGTTCCCAACTTTAGGAGCTGTCCAAGGTGGAGGTGTCAAATCTCACCATCAACACAGATAGCATGAATAGGATCCTTTTCCTAAATACCATATTCCTTCCTAAGACAGAGTCATCTGAAGCAGTCCAACGGTTTTCTAGTGCTTAGTGAAGGAAAAACCCGGAACACAAAAACAAAAGGATGCATTTGCTGAGGAGTAGAATATTTTATCTTCTTACTGTCATTCCAATCTTAAACATCATTAACTATTTCGACTCCCGCCCCTTACACTCTGTCCCAAGTTTGAGATAATAATAACAATATTCTTTAAGAAATCTCCTTGTATTGTACAAGTTTGCTCCTCTGATACTTCAGTGGCCCTGGCTGTAGGCTTTTCTAGCCTCTACAAATTTGCTGCACATGCTGTGTTATCCTACTCTGAGCTCAGTCTTCTTTGTGCCCTTTCTTAGCACCATGCTCTCTCTACCCCCTGGAAAGGGTCCTCTTCCTCATTTGTTACCTACCTTCTCCTCAACTGCAGCACCAAAAAGACCTCATGATTCTCTAAGGCCCTAAGCAACCTCACCTTTGGCAATATCGTCCCAGGATAAGACCTGACTAACTACACTTCAGGTCCTCTAGGAGGGCCCATCCCTGGCCCACTGGCCACAACATCTGAGACTTCACTAGTTCTAGATCCCTTCTGGTTTCGCTGTCCACTTTGGTTTCACTGTCAAATCCACTGACTGGTCTAGCCTCAGGGCCAATGTCTTCAGGCTAACTGTTAAATATTTCTGACCTCAAAAACTTGTATAGTATAAGATGAATGTGTCTCCCTGTCAGTCTCTTTTAAGTCAGTTGGGCAGTATTCAAATCTCTAAGCATGCAGATCATGCCATTTATCCCAGTCCTATTGTTTGGGGTACAAAAGAATCTCTTTGGGATAAAGAGTGAGAGAGATTATTCTCTAGAAAACTATCCTTCTTTCTATAGCTCCTCTTTCCCCTTTTCAAAGTATCCATTTACCATATTTAGTATATGGGGGTAAAATTTTGACTTTATATTTAGAACAGGTGAGTGGGGCTCAGAAATAATATTTGCACAGCATAAATTAAATCTTATAATTCCCTCCATCGGCCCCTTCCAAGACATGAATTACATATGCATAGACCAACTGATGAGTTTCTATGCAAGATAGTCATCAATTTTGTACAGATTAGTAAAAGCACATTCATTCGGACCCCATTAATTTGATACTTCTCAGGAAGTAGGACTGCGGTTTAGCTACATTCTGTGGAAAAAATGGCTATCCTAAGCATGTCAAGACAAAGTGATAAGAGGAAAACATAAAGACATCAGTCTTAAATCTCTTCTAACTACATTTTTTTTCAAGAACTCTATAAGTATCAGCATACACATATCACAAAATTCTTCATTCATCAAATCATTGTTGATATTTTGTTTGTGCCACACAGCTGTCCTCAAGGAATTTACAATCTGGTAACTACAAACTATAAGTTCCCTGTTTAGAAATCATTCTTATGATTGGATTTTTAAATTATCTAATACTGGAGGCCTACAAAAGAAAGTCATATATACATAAATTGTGAAGTATAAAAATAAATACCCCGTGATTTCATCACCTAGCCTCAGAACTAGAACATTCCCAGCATCCTCGTATTAACTTGCATGCCCTTCTTATTCCTTCATTTGCCTCTTACCACACCTCCACCAAAAATAACCACTATCCTGAAGTTTGTATTTATCATTCCTTTACTTTTCTTATAGTTTTACTCCATATATAAGTATTCTTAAATACTAAATTAAGTTTTTCTTGTTTATAAACTTTTTAAAAATGTTATTGAGCTGTACAGACTCTTTTGTGACCTGCTTTTGTTCACTCGATATTACGTTTTTAAGATTCATGCATGCTATAGCTGTGTAGCTATGATTTGTTCATCTTCACTACCATATAATGTTCCATTTTATTTGTCTGTTGTCATGGTGATGGACATTTGGGCTGTTTCCAATAATTTTCTATTACAAATAACACTGCTATGAACATCCTTGCATGTATATGGAGTTTATATGCAAGAGTTTCTCTAGAATATACCTAGGAAAAAATGCTGGATGCTGGAGTATATTCAAGTTTACAAGCGAATCCTAAAAATCATTTCAAAAGTGCCTATATCAATTTATACTTTCCTCAGCAAGGTATAATTTTCCATTGATCCATATCCTCTCCAACAGTTAATATTGGCAGATTTGTCTTTTAAATTTTGTCAATGTAGTGAATGTATAATGTCGTACCATTGTGCTTTTAATTTATATTTCCTTTAGTATCAATAAAATTGAGCAAATTATCATATGTTTACTGGCCATTTGGATTCCTTTTGAAGTCTATCCAAGCCTTTTGTTCATTTTATATCAGCTTGTCTGTCTTTTTCTTATTGATGTGTAGGTACTATTTATTTATAAATAAAATCTCAGTGATTTGCAGGTACTCATTCTTTGCAAGTTATATGTATTGCAAATTACATCTCCCGGTTTGTGACTTGTCTTTTCATCCTCTTTATGTTGAATAAAAGTTCTTCATCTTAATGTAATTGAATTTATCAGTCTTTTATTGTTAATTCTTTTTGTGTTTTAAGAAATCATACTCACCTCTGAAACAAAATACATAAGCAATTATTCCACTGATCTATTAAATGTTTGTCCTTACAAATAGTATAATTTAATTTATTTTAAAGTATTCTATTATAAGTATTATAAAGTATTCTATAAGTATTCCTAAGACCACCTGAATCAAAATCACCTAAGTATTTTTAAAATGCTAACTCACAGTCCTTATTTTTTCCTAAATATTTATTGAGTAACTTTTATATGCCAGGTTCTGCTCTAGGCCTGAGGATACAGAAGTAAATAAAACAGACAAAATATCTGTGATATTTTGTGGTTTACCTGACGGGGGAGAAAGAAAATATGCAATAAATGGGTAAAATGCATAGTATGCCTTCTTCTTATCTGTCTTCCTCCTGTTTCTCTATTCTGGGACGCCTAGCTTTTCCAACTCAGGTATGTGACACTGACTGTTCTGCTACGGCAATGATATCTTTGCAGATGCTGTCAGAAAATTTAACCTATGACATATGTTTAGCCTTGATGATTTCATCCTAGGGAGAGCTGCTAGCATAGGGCAATATGTAGGACGCAAGTGAGCTATAAATGCTCACTTCTTCTAACATACAGAGCAAGTTGCTTCAATTAAGTACTTCTCTAAATATGGCAGAAGCCCACCATCTTGTTTGATGTTTGAATACCTGATCATATTAATAAATACACCAAGGCCCTTACTTTTCTCAAAAAAAATAAGCTTTATTCTTATTTGAAAAATCATCTTGCTTTAATGGCAAATTTAGACCCTACACTTTGGATTTACAATAAAAATATTAACCTATTACATCTTTGGATAGCCATAGAAACTGCAGTTTGCGAAAGCTCAAAGTTGGAATCAAGACAGAAAAAAGATCCCATATCTAATATTGCGTAAGGCTTCTGCACAGATTGCCCGTTTACAATCCAGCCCCCATATCCCCCCTTTGTGCTCACCTGCATCTCAGGGGATGACAGCGTGGGAACTAGATCTCCCGAAATCCCTGCAACAGAGTTCTGGGTTAGAGAATGCCAAAGAGGCGTCAGGCGTGCTTAGAAGGTGGGAGGGAGGAAAGTGAAATGTTCCCCAGCTGCAGTGGACGTGGGCCCCCGCACAGGCGGGATTTTATGAACACCTCTACATGTTTCCTCATGAATCTCCTAACTCGGTGCTGCGGGTTTACCAGGTTTCTGCACCATCTGATCCCCTGAAAGCTGGGGGTGAACCTGAGGTCTAGCAACGGCCCTTCTTGACCTTATATACCCTCGGCTCGTGTAATGGTTTTGAAGGCACCTATTTACCTTTACTGAATCTCACTCTTTCTTGAATTACCTAGAGTGGTTTCTGTTTTCTAAACTAAATTCTGAATAATACAACATCCCACTCCACTTCCTTTTGCCTCTTTCTTGATGTCTAATTCCTCAAATCATGATGAATTTGATTGATAGCCTTCAAACACAGAAGAGAAGACACTCCCCCACCCGGATTCCTGAACTGGAGATTGAAACCCCAAAACATCTAACCTTTAAGTAAGCTGATTGGGAGCCCAATAGATCCTTCGAACTATAGAAAAAACAAACATCAACATAAGAATTTACATTTCATTTCACTATTATTGTGGCCATAAAATTTTCAGAATACGTAGGACTTCTGTTCATAAATATGTGTGTGCAAGCACTGAGAAAGATGGCCTTTTTGGGAATTATGTGTTTTAAACATCTGATCAGGTAATTAAATTTACTAAACTTTAAAGGTCACATTTCTACTAAAGGCCAATTTACTGAACATCTGAAATATGCCTTACAATTTAGCACCTGTATTAGTTTGCTGGGGCTGCCGTAACAAAGTACCACAAACTGCGTGGTTAACACAACAGAAATTTGTTGTCTCACAGAAGTCTGAAATCAAGATGTCAGCAGGGCCGTGGTCCCTCTGAAGGGAGGATCGAAGCACTAGAGAAAGATCTGTTCCCAACCTCTCTCCTAGTTTTTGGTGGTTTGCTGGCAATCTTTGTTGTTACTTGGCTTGTAGATCGTCACCCCGATCTCTGCCTTCATCTTCACGTGGTGTTTTCCCTGTGTGTCTCTGTGCCCAAGTTTCCCCTTTTTATAAGAACACCAGTCATACCGGATTAGAGGCCACCTTAATTACCTCATTTTAACTTGATTACCTCTGCAAAGATCCTATTTCCAAATAAGGTCACATTCTGAAGTACTGGGAGTTAGGGCTCCAACATACATTTTTGGGCAGACACAATTCAACCCTTACTGGCATCCTTCAGAACTGTCTCTCAAGGGGCCGGCCCGGTGGCGTAGCGGTTAAGTTCCATGCTGCCAGGGGTTGGCAGGTTCGGATCCTGGGCGCAGACCGACGCACCACTTGTCAAGCCATGCTGTGGCAGCGTCCCACATAAAGTAAAGGAAGATGGGCACTGATGTTAGCCCAAGGCCAATCTTCCTCAGCAAAAAGAGGAGGATTGGTGACAGATGTTAGCTCAGGGCTGATCTTCCTCACCAAAAAAAAAAAAAAAAAGAATTGTCTCTCAATAGTGTCCCCAAGGCAAGATGTAGATATCACCAATCGATTACCAGCCACAGTCTGAATTTAATAAAATTCTAACAATTAAATGCAAGTATAGTTTAGTCCTTTAAATTTTCTTCCCAGTGAAAAGATTCCCAACTCTAGATGACCTAGATCTTTTTTGTTTCATATTGTACATTTAGATCTTTTCTTTAATTATAGAAACAATATATGATCATATAAATTCAAGCCATACAGAAGTGAACAAAGCAAAATGTCTTCTCCAGCCTCCTTCCCTCCCCACCCCAAGTCCCATATTGCAGAGAGGTGCCATTCGGAGTACATTCTTCCAGATCTTTTTAATGTATTTACATATAAAACATTTTCCTTTTTTTTGCTTACCTGAATTTTCTAATGTGTCTGAATGAACACTGATTGCTTACCTAAAAAAGAAAAAATAGAAGCTTCAAAAAAAGGAAATGAAAATTTTATTCCAAGATATCTTAAGTGTATCTCTAGAATTTCAGGGGGAAAGCAAGACAGAAATACCCTTAGTGGGGAGGAAGGCAACTTATTTGTTTGCATATTGCAATAGAAATACCCCTCAAGTTCATTATCAGTTCAGTTACTATTCAATCCAAATAGCGCAGTTCCTGGCACACAATAGCTGCCCAATAAATATTAATTAATAAATTAATTAGACAATAAAGTCATCTCCAGAAGACATCTTTCGGGACTGGAAAGCCTGCATTCGGAATCTGAGGGGGCACAGGTGGTGGTGTCATTGCTTTTTCCAACTAACAGTTGGGAGTTTCAAAGAGAACGGAGGCTATGGGAGATGAAAGGCTGGCTATGCAGATGGTGTCAAAGACGGAAATTTAGATTTCTGGACTACAATCTAAAATACCAAAATGGTAAGCTTTGGGCTAGAGACACAGCACGTGTTAGCAGTACCGGGAAGCATATGTTTGTCCAAAAATGAACTAACCTGATTAAAAGGTCCTGAAAACGGAACAGGAGATTCGGACACTTGTTGAAGCTTTGCCTCAATTAAGCATAATTAAACCAAATCATTGAACCGCCTACATCCTAGTCACTTTTTAAATGACAACACCATGTCTCCAAGCCCTTCTAATGTTAATACTCAATGTATCTCTAAAGAGGGAGGGAGAAAATAAAAAAGCGAGGCATGTATCCACTTACTGAGGAGACCTGGCAGGCGTGACATGGAAGGAATAATGCCCAAGGTACCCAGTGGTATCCACAAGACAATAGTTAAGAATAGATTCAGAAATAATAGTCATAGTCTCAGATGATTATACATCATCATGTACAGTGTGGGTAGAGAACAAAGAAATCTTGATTTTGTTAAAAAAAAAAGACAAATGCAACATTATTGTTGTCCTCAGACTTAATAGGCAGCTGTAAAGAAATTAAACATATTGGTTTACGTAAAGGAAGGAGAGGTAGAATTTTATCGAGTGTAAATAAGACATATATCTGCTCAGAGATTTTTAAATGTGAGGGTGAAAATACCCCAAAGAACATAGGAGTAAGGATAAAAGAAGAGATCAATTCTAATAATTCATTTATCCATTCATTCATTCAACTTGGATGATATCCAAAATAGTTAACACCTAGTCTGGTACAACAAATGAGAAGGTATACTTTGGCCAATCAGAAGAGATACCAGCTGTAAACAAATGGTACAGCGACGTGGAGCACTTGGTGCCTGTGTGTCACTGGCCTGCCATCCATGCATTTAGCAATTGACTACATAAGAACAGTGTGCGTGTGTATGTGTGTGTGTGTGTGTGTGTGTGTGTGTGTAAAAATACATGGAATGCTTTTCACCACATCTTAGGTCCAAATTATTACTAAGAAAATTGTAAGATTATAAATTTTCTCTTCCAAGAAAAAATTTTGGAATTTGCATTTAATTTTAAAACTCATTTTACTATAAATATTTGGCCCAATCCTATGTTTGACTGGTTTCAAATAACCACAAGTTCTTTTGTACCATGTTTTGCTCATTCTTGGGACATTGGAGTAAAACATCCAATAATTTTTTTTTTTGGTGACGAAGATTAGCCCTAAGCTAACATCTGATGCCAATCCTCCTCTTTTTGCTGAGGAAGATTGTCCCTGGGCTAACATCTGTGCCCATTTTCCTCTACTTTATATGGGATGCCACCACAATGTGGCTTGACAAGTGGTGCGTCTGTCTGCGCCCAGGATCCGAACCTTCGAACCCCTGGCTGCTGAAGCGGAGCACGCAAACTTAACCGCTATGCCACCGGGCTGGCCCCCAAACATCCACTGATTTTAAGTGTTTCTCCATGCCTTGTAAATAGGAGGCTGTGTTTCTCTTGCCCTTACACATGAAATCTAACTTAAATAAGTATTAAATTTCAAATAGAAATGTGAAATCAGTGCCCCATTGTTCTCCAGCATTTATCGTTCCTAGGGAGAATTCGGAGCCAGCCAAATTTTTATTCCTTTTCAGGTAAACATTATATGCATTGAGATTTTTCCCTTCATCTGAGTACATTTTGCCAGTAAATATCTGGGTGTGATTCTCTCTTTTTATTTTTTAATTATCTTTTTCATTTTTATAGATTTCTTTCAGGAAACACATCTCCTTTTATGTCTCTGTTATTGCTTCTGTTTCTATTTCTCTATTCTTTCCTTATGTGATTTTCTTTTTCAAAACAGCTATAACTCTTATTAACAAACAGTTTCCTAAAAAATACATATGTATATGTGTGTGTGTTTATATACGTATATGGACATGGATAATATACATATACATGTAAGTTTTAGCCTCAGCCTCTGAGTAAGGCTGTGTTCCTTCTTCCTTTCCCTGGCTCTGCCACAACTTTTCCATTGGCTTCACGTTGTTGTGTGGATGTTGCTGAGGTAGTTGTTGCTGTTGTTTTCACCATCAAATGAGAAGTAGTCTGCCCAAACATCATGTTTGTCAACAGACAGGTTTTTCTTGGATTTCTTTGACTTTGTTCACTATATATTTGGATGCTGATCAAATCCCCTCTCTGGAATCTAAAGTGAAGGGCAGGTTGATGTATTCAGTCATGGCTGATGAATGGTAGATTTGGGATGAGCACACAGCTCTTTTGACTCCATACTTTTTCCCGATGCTACACTCTAAGAAGATGAGTCGAATGTACACTTCATTGTGATGAAGCACTGATGCTGATATTTACAAATGTATGTCTCCATGAGTGCATATGTAAATAAATATATAATTCATAATGACAGTCTATTCTCTAACTACTATCCTATAACAGAGGAGGATTCAAAATAACACTAAAACCAAAGATGAGATACTAAAATATATCGTTACCAGGATGGTGTAAGCAGAGGGCTCAGTACAGCTTATGTAAAGATCAACCCAAAGAGCCTACACAAGAAACTGAAGGACTTCTTTCGTATTCATAATACATGCTTGACAATCCTCCTCGCTTTGGCTTTCTTATTTGCCCTAGAAAAGCCTGGAGAGTTATGTGATTGTAAAAGGAAATGCAGCATGAGGAGTGATTTTGCATTTTATGCCGGCCACTGATTAAGTGATCCAGTTTATGGCAATGTCAACAGTGATTAAGAAAAGTCAGAGATTAGATACTATATAAAAACAAACAGGCTAGGCAAACGAATAAATAGCTTTTAGAACGTGCTGATACTTAATAGTGGCATTTTATAATGAAATTAAAGACTAATTCACCTGTGAATAATGATATTAGTAATTTACAAAAGCATTGCACTGCAGCTCATTTCCTCTATGCCTTCTATGGTCCTTCGGTGGCAAGTCCTTTATGTTATGCATATTTACAGTCTTGACTCTTTGGGGGATCTTTGTCATATAGGATCACCTTGAACTCTTCAACTTTATGAAGAAAAGTCTGAAAGCCACTCATATGATACCATAGCCCTGCTCACTAGAGTCTTGCTAAATATTTAATAAGCAACAAATTGTTAAAAAGGCAATTAGCATGACCTCACAGTCCCTTTAGAAGTTTAAATGAAAGTTTTTGTTTTTTAATTATAGAAAGATAAGTGGATTTTTGTACATGATTCAGTCACCTAACAATCTATCAAAAATTTGCTTCTCAATTCTTGGCAGATTATTTAGCTTATGCTTTTTTAGTTTGAGTAAAAACAAAATAATTCAAAGAAATTACCCCCAAGATGATATAGGCAAAAATCACCTGGATTCAGATACACTGATTTCTTATTATGTTTTACTTATTGTGTTTAATATAAAATATTAATTTAATAATGTCAATTAAAGAAAATTCAGAAAATAAAAAATTATGAAGAAATTATCAGCAGTATTTTCACAATTTAGAAATAATCATGGCTAACATAGACATTTATTCCAGGTAGTCATTCAATAAATTTTTACTGTGACTTTACCATATAACAGATACTGTGCTAAATGCTATAAATACAGCAGTGAGCCCTTGCCCTCCCTGAGCTAACAGTCTGATGAGAAACGAAGACACTTAACAAGTAATTATAAATTTGACCAACAGTTCCATGGTAGTAGTTCTAGATACTTTGGGAGCATTCAAAGATTTATATAGTCTAAGATTTAGAAAAGAGTTCCCCAAAGAACTGATGCTCGCTGCTCCCCCAGCATGTAAGGCCCATACAGGCAGAGATCTGTTCACTGCAGTTCCCAGGACACAGGTGGAAATATTGGATGACAGACAACTTTCCAAATAGATGGGAAAGCTGAAAGATAAAAGGAAAAGGAAAATTACAGGTTAACAAATTTAGTGAAGGGAGGTTCACAGAAGAAGTCTTATTTGAAAACCTCTACCTTCTCTGTGAAGTAGGAGGTATCTTAATCTGCTGGAAATTTAAGAATTGGAAAAAGGAGGTGTCAGAAGTCTGAGGAGAGAAGGGAGAAAGTATGAAACAGGTGTAGATGGCTAGATCTTGAGTTGCTGAGGAAACTGGTGAGTGTAGACCAGCTGAGGTTGGTAACCAAAAATTTATACTGACTTCAATTGGATCAGATTGTGGTTTTCTGCCCACAGGACTAGAAAGGTGAGTACAAGCAAGGCAAAGGCAAATGCTCAGGCTCACACAGTCGGGGTTTTGCCAGATACATTGTAAGGACAAGGGAGAGCAGAGCATAATGTGTTTGTGGTTCATCTGTGGCAGGTAAGAGCAGCTTCCTTCTTTTTGTTACTGAGTAGTATTTGCTTGTATGTATATACTATATTTTGTTTATCCATTGACCAGTTAACAGACATTTGGATTGTTTCCACTTTCAGACTATTACCACTATAAACCACTATATACCACTATAAACATTTGTATACAAACCTTTCCTTGGGTTGCTACATAAGAGTGGAATTGTCAGGACATCCGGAAAATGTATGTTTAAATTTTTAAGAATCTGCAAAACTGTTTTCCAGAATGGCTATACCACTTTCCATTCCCGCTAGTAATATATAAGGGTTTCATTTTCTCCACATTCTTGCCGGTGCTTGATATTGTTGGTCTTTTGGATTATTGCCATTCTAGTGGGTATGCAGTGACATCTCACTGTGGTTTTAATTTGACTTCTCTAATGACATTTTAACATGTATTTTTGGGACATTTTCCTACATTCTTTGCTTTGCTGGGATGGCTCCATTTTTAACTCAGTTTCTAGTTCTAATATCTCGTTAATTAACTCTTGTTTGAAAAGTTCATGTTTTCTTTAATTTAACCTATAGTACAGTATAGGTGCATTTCTGTTTCCTGCTGAAAACTGTTCTCAAAAGTATGTTTTTTTCTCTGCCTCTTTCTGTTTTATTTTCCTTATTTTATCTTTCAGAATCATTTCATAATTTCTGTCAGATTCCATTCTGTTTTGTTTTACTTTATTTCCATCCTCGAGTGAGGATAGCTTTAACTTGAATTGTTATTTACCCTAAAACCATCTGGTTAATTTCTCCCTGAGTCCCTTCCCCGGACACTATTAAATTCCTCTTAAATCCTGACATGAAGGAAAGTTCCCTAATCTAGCAGTCTGAAGAAAGGATCTGGGACTGTGGGCAATCCCAGCAGTTGTCTTCTGGTAACCCCTTCTTTGTTGAGAAGCCATAGCCACCTTCTTGTATTTGATTCTCTGCTCCTTGAACTCAGTATGACTGAGAGAGTCCTTCTTCCTGACGTTACTGCCCCTCATTTTGGGATGACCCCATCTTATTAGTGAGAAGTCATGCCAAGCAAAGCCTGCTACCTGCTGGCTTCCTTTTCGGTGTGACCATATTACTCTTTGAGCCTTATCAGAGCCACTTCCAAATGCTATTGATCTCTAGTGAAAAAAGGAGCTCCAGATGGCATGGCCCTCACTATCGATTCTTCCTTTATCCACAAAATTTATTCATCTTACCAGGATTTTCACTTGAGACACAGTGAGTCTTTTTGGCCTGCAAACTCAGGTGCTTCTCCAGTGAGTAAAAAATTTTTAAAGCAACTTATTTTCCATTTGTCCTGATCTCTTTATATGGCATTTATTCATATTTTTAATACCCTCCCTGTTTTCCATTCCTATCATTTTCCTATCATCTTTACATCTCCATATCCTTTTTTTCTGTATTCCAAGAAAGCATTTCAAAATTGACTTCTGTGTATCTTACACAATTTCCTAAAATCTCTTTTGCCTTGTGTACTCCTAATTCTGATTTTAAATCTGAAGTTATGTTTTTAATTCAGTTAAACTCTAATCCAGGTCTTTATTTCTGAATGCCTTTCAAAAAGCTCTTTTGTTCATCTCAGTGGGCTGTCTCATTATATCATCTTTGACCTTTTACCATAGAGTTGATGAAACGCTAAGAATTTAGTTAATACCATAAACAGATGCTATCAAAATACTTTGTAAATCCTATAGCAAATCTTTACCAAGAAGTTTGTACTTCTGAATTTTTAATGTCTTTGTTTTGCCATCCTATTTTTTTAAGAATCACATATTGGTTTTCTTTTATCTGCTCACACTGGAATTAGAAGAGGTCTACCAAGGCCTAGGCTTTCACTCACTGCCCATCTGGTTGTTGTTGGAATTTCTTCAATCTTATACATGAATGCTGCTTTATACAGCTTTACATCACAGTTCTATGAACCAATGGCAGCTATAGCAAGGATATTTCATGTGTCACTCCTTCCTTGCGTTTGGTTACACAGCTGTGACAGAGGCCAGCTTTCTCTTGCGAGCTTTATGCTTTGCCTGGCCTCTGCACCAGTTACACGGTTTGGCCCTCAGAGGCCTCCTTCCTAGACTTTCTAATCGGTGCAAATGCCCTGCTGTGCTGCCAGCCTTTTGCTTGATTTAGCTACTGCACGGATCCTGGGGCTGCTTTCAAGTGCTGTTGCTCCAAGACAGCTAAAGGGATTCTAAATGGTTTGTTCCCTTTCTATATCCCAGCTCATCCTTTCCTCTCCAAAAAGTGGCATACAAGTGAATTTCTACCAGCTGCTACTGTCTCAGAAAGAGTAATGGTGTCAGCCTTTAGGTTTCCCTCATCTTTAATCCTTTCTTAACTCCCAAAACCTGGAACAATTCGTTTGTTCTAAATTTATTCAGTCCCTAATCTTTATTGGTGGTTACTTATCCCATCCCATCAACAAATCACAGACTCACAGTAGCCCTCTCATGTAATACCATCAAAGCTGACACACACATACAGCACACACATGCACACACACACTCAGAACATACACACAGTTACACACAATTCCTTAAAGTCAAGAACACGATAAAGCTAATATTATCACAATTAATTATCATTGTTCTGGAAATTCAATGCAATTAGGCAGGAAAACAAAACCAGTGGTATAAATATTTGCAAAAATGAGGTCAAAATATGGTTTGGATGTGATAGGTCAACCTGACAAATGCAAGAAAATCAATGGCAAAACTATAGGAATTGATAAGAGTTCATTGAGATCACAATTCGTTGTTGACTGGAACACATCAAAAAACCAGATGAATAGTTTGACTCTCTTTTGACTATTTAAAATAGTGTCTGTGCGTGTGTGCACGTGTGTGTGCGCATGCACGTGTGTGTGCATGTGCATGTGCACGAGTGCATGGAATGAGAATATCAAAATGTCAATAGTGGTTATCTCTTTGGGTGGTAAGATTACAAATTCTTGTTTTTTCCTTATCTGTATTTTCCAAATATTCTAATGTGAACATGCTTTGTTTTTATAACAAAAAGGCAAGTTTTAAAATAGATGAAATGACATAATGAATGCTAACATGCCCTGCTATATTAGTGGCTCCTTTCCTATGACTCACCTTAGTGAATATTTAGGAATGCATTAAGGAAGCCATCCTTGAAATTAAAATTCATGTGAAAATGATTGTTTATTTTTTATAATAGGGCCTTTAACAAAGCACCTCTGAAGAATAAGTCCAACCAGACATAAATACAACCTGAAAAATGAAAATAACAGCAAAGAACTAAAATCCTTCACAAAGACTTTGTAGGTTGGTATATAATGAGATTCAGGTTTTAATAATAGAAAAGAATTTCAATGCCAAATGTGTATATTAATGTTAGGTTGGGATGAAGCGCAAATAGACCAGCAGCTCTGCAGAGTTCTCTCTTCTGTCTTCTAGATTCCGTTTCTCACTTGTCCGTGAATAGCCTGGGAAAATGCACACATCCTGAGGGTTCAACACACGTTTATAAAGATAAATGGCAAAATGACTTTCCAAGGGTCATTCATCTATTTTCCAGGACAGAAGTTAATACTAAGAAAGATACTTGGTGGACAGTTCTCCAAATACAGATTCCATCTTTTTTTTTTTGTCTCTATGTGTTTGTTTATTGTTGTTATTGTCTACTACTTAATGAAGGAAATCATACGGTATTTGACCTTCTCCCTCTGACTTATTTCACTTTGCATAATACCCTCAATGTCCATCCATGTTGTCACAAATGGCTGGATTTCATCGTTTCTTATGGCTGAGTAGTATTCCGTTGTGTATATATACCACATCTTCTTTATCCATTCGTCCCTTGATGGGCACTTAGGTTGCTTCCAAGTCTTGGCTATTGTGAATAATGCTGCAATGAACATAGGGGTGCATGTCAGATTCCATCTTTAAGTTAGCAAATACTTGTCAGATTATACCAAGTGCTCTAAGCATTTATACATACTTTAGCTAATCTAATTTCATAACATCCTAAGAGGTAAATATCTTTTTCCCAGGTTATATACGAGGACACTTAGGCTCTTTAAAGTAAAGGGTCTTGCTCAAAGTGAAGAACAAAGTGAGTAATGCTGTCCCATCTAACAAATGAACAAATAGAGGCGGTTGGGGGAACTTCTGCTGATGCCAGATGAGAGGTTTATTTGATATTAGAATGGAAGTGGTGAGTGTCTTTGCTAAACAAAGCCCAAGAACTAGACATCAGGGCCACAGTGCTTTTCACAAAGTACAAGCCCTGCTTTTTCCTTCATGGTGCTTATGGCCTAGTTGGAAAAACAAGCATTAAGTTGACAATCTTATTAGATTGTCTTATTTTAAAATAGTGAAAAGGAATCTTTTCGGATGACATGCCTACCCAGACTAGGGAAACTAAAGAAAAAATAAACAAGTGGGACTTTATCAGATTAAAGAGCTTTTATAAGACAAATGAAACCAGAATCAAGATGAACAAACAACCAACCAGCTGGGAGAGAATATTTGCAAAACATACATCTGACAAGGGGTTGATCTCCATAATATATAAAGAACTCACACAATTGAACAACAAAAAAACAAACAACCCGATCAAAAAATGGGCAGAGGAAATGAACAGACACTTCTCCAAGGAAGATATACAGATGGCCAATAGGCACATGAAAAGATGCTCAACATCACTAATCATCAGGGAAATGCAAATCAAAACAACACTAAGATACCACCTCACGCCTGTTAGAATGGCTAAAATCACCAACAAATGTTGGCGAGGATGTGGAGAAACAGGAACCCTCATACACAGCTGATGGGAATGCAAATTGGTGCAGCCTCTATGGAAAACGGTATGGAGATTCCTCAAAGAATTAAAAATAGAGATGCCCTATGATCCAGCCATCCCACTACTGGGAATCTATCCAACGCACCTGAAATCAACAATCCAAAGAGGCTTATGCACCCCTATGTTCATTGCAGCATTATTCACCATAGCCAAGAAGTGGAAGCAACCTAAGTGTCCCTCGACTGACGATTGGATTAAGAAAATGTGGTATATATATACAATGGAATACTACTCAGCCATAAAAAAAGACAAAATCGTCCCATTTGCAACAACATGGATGGGCCTGGAGCGTATTATGTTAAGTGAAATAAGCCAGAAAGAGAAAGACAAACACTGTATGATCTCACTCATATGTGAAATATAAACCAACACATGGACAGAGAAAACTGGAGTGTGGTTACCAGGGCAGTGGGGGTGGAGGGTGGGCACAAGGGGTGAAGGGAGTCATATATGTGGTGATGGACAAACAAAAATGTACAACCCAAAATTTCACAATGTTAGAAACCATTAAAACATCAATAAAAAAAAATAGTGAAAAGGATTATAACAGAGAAGCATAGGTGAATAAGTGTTGTCCAGGTGAAGACTGTAGGTGAGATTATTCCAGGCAGATGGCACAGCATATTGGAAGGCTCTGAGGTGGGAAAAAGCCATGATAATCCAAGAGAATGAAAGGGAGCAAGTGGTGTGAGTGAATAGTGACCAAGAGCAAATAGTGGCAACAGATAAGGCTGGAGGGGTAGGCAGGGCCAGATGGATCTTGTAAGGCATGTTAAGGATTATTTTTATCTTTATCCAAGGAGCAAAGTGAAGCCAAAGAGTGGGTTTAAATAAGAGAGCGACACAACAGAATTTCTATTTTTAAACGAACCCACTGCCTACACTGTGGAGAAGAGAATGGAGGGAGGCAAAGGTGAATGTGGTGTGGTGCATAACCCGTGTGTTCTTCACTTCACTTTCCCTCTCAGTTAACAATTCCCAAAAATTCCTTTAGGTTATTTCCCCTGTGACATTCTTCACCTTGTAGTTTGAATGGGATTTCTCTCCCTTAACTCCAAGAGTGAGCCTCCTCAGGGCTGGCCCTGTGGCCTAGTGGTTAAGTTTGGCAAACTCCACTTTGGCAGCCCAGGTTCACGGTTTCGGATCCTGGGTGTGGATCTACACCACTCGTCAGCCATGCTGTGGCAGCAACCCACATACAAAATAGAGGAAGACTGGCACAGACGTCAGCTCAGGGACAATCTTCCTCACACACAAAAAAAAGAGTGAGCCTTCAATAAGCAAAATCCATCCCTCTGACGACATGTAGTGATTGGTTCCAGGAAGGACATGTGACCCAAATTGGGTACATGAGATGAGAGGGGTGTTTTTTAAAGACTACAAAGAAAGAAGCTTTGTCACTATTCTGTGAGAGCTGCTGGGAGAAATGTGTTCTCTTCCCAAAGATCATGAAAAAAGAAGCATGAGGATCTAGGACCTCCTGGCAGCTCCCTTATTTAACAGGGTGATCCAGTTTGAGCAGAAAGGAGAAATTGAAAGATACCGGGATTTTAGTGATGTTGGTGACATTCTCAATCAAGTCTTGCCTGAAGCCAACTCTAACTCTGGCTTTTTCAATTATTTAAATAAAAGCCAACAAGAGTCCTTTGCTGTTTAAGCTGTTTTTTATTATTTGCCACCAAAAGATTCCTTGTGGAAATATCTCGGGAGGCTGTATTCCAGGATAGAGATACCATCAGCATGGGTTAGGGCTGTAGCAGTCAACACAGATGAATGTGATGAATTTGAGATTTATTTAAGAGATATACTCAACAGAATTGGTGACGAGAGGTTTGAGAGAGAAAGAGGTGTCAAGGATGATTGCTAAGTTTCTAGGTGGTAAACAGTGATGATATTTCCTGAATTCAGGACCAATGAAGAGGGAGCAGGCTTCATGTTGGGTTCAGGGTGGGGGAGACAAGCATAGTTTTGCACACATAGAGTCTGAAGATCCTAGGAGCTAGCCAAGTGCAAATGTCAAGAGGCAGATGGACATACAAAACACATAAGAAAGGAGTAATAAAATAGTACTAAATAACAAGTTTTTTCTGCCTCCGTTTCTCACTCTCCTTCAAACAGATGTAAAAGAGCAAGTCTATATAATTTCCTACAGTCAGCCTATTCTCAAGCCTCTAAAATGATAGTCGTAAGAGTGACAAGACAAAAGAGGTCAAGATATTCTTTGTTTAACAAAAGAGACAAAGGAGAGGTTTTCTCATTCTGTAGAAAATGATAGAAATGCTAAGGAAAGTTGGAATTGGATATGAGCCATAACATCTTCAGTGGATGGAGTAGGATCTAGAAGGCAAAAAACCTGAGAACATTAGTAAACTGATGAGTCAGGAGAGAGAAGAGTTTCAGCTAGTAACAATGTGAAGAAGTCTTTCTAGTCCATTAAAATACTATGATGTGTGTGAGATCTGCACATGGCCAGGTGGGGATAAAAATGTACTGTGATGAGCCTTGCTTTGAAGAAATGCCCTTTGTGAATCCTAGGGAAGTAGACACCACATACAATGGAGGAAAAAGATCAAACACCCCAAACTGACAGCCACAGATCCAGTGGTGTCTCCAGTTTGTTTTGTTTTTCTGTTTTTGTACCTGAAGCCAAGATATTTTGATGTGGGAAGTGGGAAGAAATGTATTTGAGTTTTATTGTGATACAATCTTCAAAGCAGCATTTCTGGACCCTGGGCTTTCTCCCTAATAATGCAGTTGATTTAAGGAGTTAAATAATAACTTTTCTATACTCAAGGAAAGAAGGTATTATTTCTGTGGTCAGAAAATATTTAATATTTGGTATTTGATGGAAATAAAATGTTTTGGCAATCTTAATTGTATAAAGTAAGGCAAATTCCCTGTGAAAGAGGAAAAGATATTTATATGAAGCAAAACTTTATATGAAGTTTTTTAAAACTAAAAACAATTAGGGATGAGATTGCAATGGAAAAGAATATGGAAGGAGCAAAGTGCAATGGAGGAATTAAAATCAACTTGGGAGGAAGTTAAGTGCAGAATTGACACTTTAGAAAATGGAATCAATGGTGCAGAAGACAAACTTGAAAATTTTCCACTAATGCAAAGGGTTTTTTCCCCTTTACATTTCAAAGATAAGAAAATTGAAAATATGAGCACATGAGGAAGGCAACCCAAAGAAACTGACTCTGACTAGTATAAGGAAAAGGGAATGATTTCAAAGGATTTCTAGGGGTTCAAAGAATCAAGAAAAGGCTGGAAAACCAGGTCTGGAAACAGATAGGAACCAAGTGAGTTCCAGAGGGTAAAGATACAGGAACTCTGATCCATCCTGTGAACAAAAGAGGTCCAGGGCACAGCCTACCAGAGACTACTACCCATTGGTTCTGTGCCACTCGCTCAAGTTGCAAAGTCCCAGGAAAGAGCATCCAATTGTCTAAGCTTAGACACATGACTTAAGAATAAAACAATATTTCCAAGATCCTTAAATAAGTTCCACTATACTATAAGCTCCTTAAGGGTCAAGACCAAATAACATATACTAACAGTCCCACCATGCTTAAAACATTGGGTTTTTTAAGGCAGCTACTCAATAAATGCTTGTGGAAGGAAGGAATAAATGAAAATCTAAACCATGTGGACACTAAATAGACTATATTTATATCGAGCATCTTTTCACAAAAATTAATGACACAAAATTAAAAATAATTCCTTCAACATTGTCTCCATTCAATCATTCACAAATGCCCATTGCTTTCATTTCTAAGAGACCCTGCAATTCCACTCCTTTCTGTCCATTCTCACTTCCGTGATCTTCATTCAGGCCCTTAGCCTCACTCACTCTAACTATAGCAGTGAGTCCGATGATCGATCCTCAGGTAGGCCTCCACATGGCAACCAAAGTGATGCATTTAAATTTTTTTTTAATGATTTTGTCTGTTCCTGCTTATCGTATGACAACATATCACACACACCTTTTCAGCCTCCATTTGCAATTCCTGAACATTCTCTGCCTTGTCATGCTTCAGTACCTTTGCTTGTCCTGTTCCTCCACTATTCTTAGCCTACTTTCTGCCTACAAAAGACTTATGTACCTGTAAGGCCCAATTGCCTTGAGGTTTATGTTTTACGGGTCTGTATTCCACCGGAACTCTGTGAGCTTTTTAAGGCTGGGAAGTGCGTCTAATTCACTTTCGGATTCTCTCTCATACCTATCATAGTTCCTGGCACATTGTAAATCTCTTGTAGAAGATTTTTAATATCAATTAATTAGCTGATGCAGGTACAGAGTTGTTTTATGATCAGTGCTTCTATGACTTTTCCCAGAGTGTGAGCAAGCTGTGATACTACTAAAATCTCCCACCATTGAAGTGGTGATATCCATAGGGTAGATCTTCAAATAGACAACATTACGTCTGACACAGAATTCTCTTTTTCTCAGTACTCTGGATTTACCTGTCATATAGACACAAACTGATTTTGACCCAGTCGTATAAGATGGTTCGAGTGTTATTCTAAATACAGTGACTTTGTGCAACAGCCACAGACTAATGATTGAAGATACGGAATAACTCACTGGAAAATGACAAATAAAACCCAAGAGAGAAACTGGATTTTATTTGTCTCTGATATTGAGATTCATTTCGTAGGGTTTGTAACTGGAAGTGATAGATATAGTCTTAAAGTCACTCATGCATCCTTATCGGACTCTCTGAGTAACAATTGTCTAAAAGGAGGAGGTGGTGGTTGGCCTCCGTGTACATGCAAATACCGCAGCAGATTTACGGCTTTGACCAAAATCTATCAATATCAAAAACAAGATGTATGGGAGATAGTTCTAGATTTGGAGTGAAACTCCAGAAGTCCTGCTTTGACCGTTATTAGTTGTACAGCCTTGGCTGCAAAACAAACTGTGAGCTTCAGTACCATCTCCTTTATCTATCACACAGGATTATTATGAGAATCAAATAAGTAACAAAAACTAATGTGTCTTATAAACCAGAAAGTGATTATAAAATTTAAAGAAATGAAAAAAATGCCCATTGGCAAAGGTAAGTGAGTAGGTATTTAAGTTCAAAAGTGGCAGGATGGGGGCCGGCCTGGTAGCATAGTGGTTAGGTTCACATGCTCCATTTCAGCAGCCCGTGGTTTGCAAGTTTGGATCCCAGGTGCAGACCTACCCACTGCTCATCAAGCCATGCTGTGGCAGCATCTCATATGCAAAATGGAGGAAGATGGGCCACAGATGTTAGCTCAGGGCCAATCTTGCTCACCAAAAAAAAAAAAGTGGCAGGGTGATCAACTTTTAAAGCAGGTTTGAAGCTCTCAGCAGGGTTTAAAAGTTTGGTATGACAGAGATCTAGGATCTTAAATGAGTGTTTGTTTCCCTTTTGAGCCATTGTCTACCAGCAGCTCACGAAGTTCCATTTTTGTCACATCAGCACAGGCAGGTGGGGACAGTCACTGCCAGGCATCCTTTTCTCACAGGCAGGACAGCAGACCGGTTGGAGCATGCGCTCTGGAGTCAGGTTACCAGGGGTTGGCTCCCAGCTGTTACTCTGCAAACCTTGGCAAGATTCTTCCCCTTGCTGAGGCTTAGTCTCCTCAACCATAAAAAGGGAACCATCCTCTATATTAGTTTCCCATTGCCTCTGTAATAAAAACTACAAATTTAGTGGCTTAAAACAACACAGATTTATTATTTTACAGTTCTGGAGGTCAGAAGTCTAAAGTGGGTCTCACTGAGCTAAAATCAAGAAGTAGGCAGGTTTAGATCCTTCTGGAGATCTAGAAGAGAATCCATTTCCTTGCCTTTTCCAGCTTCTAGAAGCTGCTTGCATTCTCTAGCTTGTGGCCCCCTTCCCTTCATCTTCATAGCCAATAGCAATATCTCTCTAACTCTGCTTATATCCTCACATATCTTTTCCTGACCACAGCAGGGGAGGGTTTTACATGTTTAAGGACCTATGTGATTCGATTGGGCCTGCCCAGATAATCCAGGATGATCTCCTCATCTCAAGGTCATTAATCTCATCACCTCTGCAAAGTCTCTTTTACCGTGTAAGGTAGCATATTCACAGGTTCCAGAGATTAGGACAAGAGCATCTTTGGGGGCCATTATTCAGCCTACCACAGCCTCCCTGGTAGGGTTACAGTAAAGATGAAGTGAGTTAGCATACGTCAATATTTAGAACAGTGCCTGGCATATAGAAAACATTATATTATTAGCTATCGTTGTTGTGACTATTATTATTATTATTATTACTATTATCATTACTATCTGATGTTATCTAATACTATATGATATTACTATCATATTACTGTTATTACTATTATCAGTGTTCAGTCTCGTCTAATAGAGATGTAGGTAATAGAGACGTAGAAGGAGGGAAAACAGGAGGCAAATATAGTTCCAAAACAAGCTGCTACAATGAGTGTTGAATTTGCTCTTAGAAACAAGCAGGCGAGACCCATTGCCGTGCCCCCTCCAGCAATGAGTCGCACGTGCAGCTGGTAATTTTCCAGGCAAACAGAGGAAAGACATTGATTCCTCATGCGGCCTGACACCTGAAAGCAGATGTTGCACAATATCAACTTTCAGGAACCTAACTTGTGCCCAGTGGACCACTTCTTCATATTTTATTTATGCCTTGACTATTTGACTTAATCACTGATGCTCTTCCTCAGGGTAAAGTGTAAAAGAAATAAACATTTATCAAGTACCTACTATAAAGTGGTACTATGTCAGATATTTTACAAACAGTATTTCATAAAGTCTTCACAACACCACTGGGAAGCTGGTTTGTTCCCAGGTTTTAGATGAAAAAACTGAAGTTCCGAGAGGTTAAATAACTTGCCCACAGCCACACAGATTAGTAAGTGGCCAAGCTGTGTTCCCGACGCAGGTCTGTCTTGTCTGCCTGACTGCAATGCTCTTTTCACTGCCCACATCTCCTCATAGACACATGATGTGTGGTAGAGACTCATCTTCCTGAATTCTGCCAGAAAGAAGACAGCAGTGAGTTCGGGGAAGTCAAAGCATCTGGAAGTCAACTTGGCACCTCCAAAACAGGAAGTGGGACCAAATGACCTGTGATATCTCCAAGGGGAAGTTTCTTCATCTCCGCACTATCGACATGTTGGGCCAGATAACTCTGTGTTGCGAGGGGCCATCCTGTGCGTTGCAGGATGTTTATCAGCACCCTTTGCCTCCCACTACCTTTTAGATGCCAGTAGCAGTACCCCCGCCCCAGCTGTCACAACCAAAAATGTCCCCAGACACTGTCAATTGTTCACTAGGGAACAAGATCACCCCCAGCCGAGAAATACCACTCTAGGGCCAACATCTGCAATTTTGAGACAGTCAACACAAGAAAGGAACACAGTTGCTAAATACAAACAGCCTAGGTCAACACTAGTCTGAGACCAATTAAGAACTGAACCTGTAGTGAAAATTAGGAGCTCCGGTTCTGCTCTTCCAGCCTCTCTGCGGGAGAGAGTGAGCTGACTGGCCCAAAGCGAAGCACTGAATCGCAAATGGTGATTGATCCACACAGCAAAACTGTGCTTTATTTATTTTTCTAGTCAAATTAATGTTGGTTGAGCAGACAAATTAATTGGAGAGCTGCTACTTATGGTTCCAGGATTCTCTATTTTTTATAATATTACTTTACAACAAGAATTATTATTCTCTTTATAAATGCTCAGAAGAAAAATATCACCTGTAATCTTAACAACCATATGTGATCACATTTAGCTTTCAGAGGTGGCCTTTTTAGTCTGTAAGAAGCAGTGTTAGTTGTGGTTATTAGCTCAGGCTTCAGAGCAGTTTTTCCCCAACTTTGAATCCCTGTTCTGCCTAGTACCCTTAAGCAAGTTATCTAAGCTTTCTGTGCCTCAGTTTCCTCATCTGTACAATGGGGACAATAATAGTATCTCAAAGAGTTTTGTTAAGGATTAAATAAGTTAATACATGTAAAGCAATATGGACAGTGCCGCACATATAGTATGCACTCCAGAAATATTAACTATTATTATTATACCTACATCAAAAACATCCATTAAAAATACGTATATATTTTTAACCAAAAAAATGTTAATTATGTGGTAGCCTGGTTCTTTTATTGAGTAATGTATCATGGACATCTCCATACCTCTAAATCTTTTTCTACAACATGATTCTAAATAATATGGATGTACCTCATTTAACATAATCTCCTATTTGGGGACATTTAGGACAGTTCCACATTCTGGATATTATAAAGTGTTGCAATTGGGAATGCTTGAACATGCCTCTCATTATTTCCTTCGGAAGAAGTAATGTTGTTGGGATAAAAGGTATATTCACTTTTAAGCCTGTTGGTACCTTTTAGGTCCCAGGATTTATATCATTTGCAATATTTTACATTTGGCTTATTATGAAAGGGGCCTAGGAGACTGTTTCTGAGCAAAGTGGAATAATTAACTCAAGTTAGGGCAGTGTGCTCCTTAGCCACTCTGTACAGCAACATGACGTTGAAATGAAAGATGTGGCGATCTAAGAATCCGATGAAGGTGACTCGCTGGTGGACAAGGGCTGGGTGCCACACCAGCATCTGCAAGCCCAGGCTGCTTGAAGTATCAGCACTCTTCTGACCTAACCAGCTCCAGATGTAAAAGGCATCATCTGATCTGAGTGTCAGGTCAGAATCCTCAGCCTTGAGCTGTGTTGAATTTAGGGAAGTCAGAGCAGCTGCACTGACACACATTTCACAGGCTTTCTCTCTAAATTTATTCCATTCATGGAGAATTCCTCTTGGCAAGGTGTTATGGCCCTTGTGTCAGCAAAACCTTGTATGATTTAGAAGTGTGTTCTTAAAATAGTGAAAGGGCTGAAATGTCTCAGAGGCAGAAAAATTACCTAAGAGGATTCCAGTGGGAGGAACCTTGCCAGAGGGAGCTAAGCACATTGAATCACAGGTGAGGAAGCAACATGACATGGCCATCCCACTCATTAGCCCAACACTCTATGCCTGCCCGTTATTAAAGGGAGAGGCCTTAAAAATGGATCATTAATAAACAAGCGCCTTAATATTGAGAGAAGAAAGATGAAAATCATGGATGCACACACTCCCGAGATTATAGAGGTCTCCGAGATCATCTGTTCTCTCAATGGTCAGCCATTGCTTGAACCTCATTTACAATTGTCCTGACAAGTGAGCCTCAGCCTCTGCTTGGACATCTCCAATAGCAGAGAGCTCGTCACTTGCTGCAGGCCACTATCTCCTTAAGACATCTGTTATAACTAGAAAGTTCATCCTTATGAAGATTCTGAAATCCATCAGCCTAAATAAACAAATAAGTAAATAGATGTTTTTCAAGCATCAATGAGTGATATAGAGTGTTGAAAATGTTATCTTTACAGCTAGCTCCAGAGCCTTTCTTAGGGAGGGAACTAACTTTGTTTAGAAAAATACTCTGAGAAGCCATTTTGGCTGACAAAGATGAGGTGCCAAGGGCTTATAATATAAAGAGAGAGCAAAACCAAACTGTCGTGCCTTACAATTAGTGGAACTTGGAGGCAGGTTGAGCAGTGAAAGGTTGGAAATGGGATTGGAGAAGGGAGAGAGGGAGCAGAACACATCCAGACGCTGGGTCCTGGGGGACAACTGCGGCCAGCTAGAAATTCCCTATGCCTGAAGGTCTTTTAAGAACTATATTCCATTTTAAGCTGATTTCATTTCTACAATACAAAAGATAGGTTGGTATAACACTTTTATAAAGCAATATATAAATTGGCAGTATATATCCAATTTGCTTTAGCCTGATAATCCCAATTTTTGACATCTATCCTGAAGATTCAACTAAATCAAACTGTGGAAATGCAATAAGTTGGAAACAACCTAGATCCTAAAACAGGGATTGTTAAATAAATATGGTAGAGCCCCTTGATGGAGTACTTTGCAACTATTAAATATGATGTTAAAGGTAATTTACGGAAATTGTATGACAGGAAAATGTATGACAAAATGTTTTTTGAAAAAATAAGAAAAACGATCATTCAATAGCCCACTAAGTAAACAAATAAAATGACAAAGTTCTACGCATAGGAAATATTTGGAAGAAATACACCAAAAATGTTAATAATAGTCTTCTGTAAGGGCAATTTCCTCCTATTTTTCTATGTTTTTGAATTTTTTTTAATCGAGGTAACACTGGTTTATAACATTATATAAATTTTGGGTGTACATCATTATACTTGAACTTCTGTATAGACTACATCGTGTTCACGACCAAAAGTCTAGTTTGCATCTGTCACCTTACAAGTGTGCCCCTTTACCTCTTTCACCCTCCCCGCACTTCACTTTCCCTCTGGTAGCCACTAATCTATTCTCTGTATCTATGTGTTTGTTTGTTGTTGTTTTATCTTCCACATACGGGTGAAATAGGACAGTATTTGGCTTTCTCCATCTGACTTATTTCGCTTAGCATAAAACCCTCAAGGTCCATTCACGATGTCACAAATTGCAAGATTTCATTTTCTTTTTTTGTGTGTGTGAGGAAGATTAGACCTGAGCTAACATCCGATGCCAATCCTCCTCTTTTTGCTGAGGAAGATTGGCCCTGGGCTAACATCTATGTCCATCTCCCTGTGCTTTATATGGGATGCTCCCACAGCATGGCTTGACAAGCAGCGTGTCAGGCCAGCCCAGGATCCGAACCTGCGAACCCTGGGCAGCTGCAGCGGAGCGTGCGCACTTAACGGCTCCGCCACTGGGCGGGCCCCAAGATTTCATTTTTTTATAGCTTAGTATCCCCTTGTATACATATATACCAAATCTTCTTTATCTATTCATCCATTGGTGGGCATTTAGGTTGTTTCCAAGTCTTGGCTATTGTGAATAATGCTGCAATGAACATAGGGGTGCATATATCTTTTCAAATTAGTGTTTTCGAGTTCTTTGGATAAATACCCAGAAGTGGAATAGCTGGGTCATGTGATAGTTCTAATCTTAATTTTTGAGAAATCTCCATATTGTTTTCCATTGTGGCTGCACCTGTTTACATTCCACCAGCAGTGTACAAGGGTTCCCTTTTCTCCACATTCTCTCCAACACTGGTTATTGCTTGTCTTTTTAACAATAGCCCTTCTGATGGGCATGAGGTGATATCTCATTGTGGTTTTGATTTGCATTTCTCTAATAATTAGTGGTGTTGAACATCTTTTCATGTGCCTTTTGGCCATGTGTATATCTTTTGGAAAAATGTCTCTTCAGATCCTTTGCCCATTTTTTAATTGGGTTGTTTGTTTTTTTGTTGTCAAGTTATATGAGTTCTTTATAAATTTTGGATATTAACCCCTATCAGATATATGATTTACAAGTATTTTCTCCCAATTGGTAGTTTGTCTTTTCATTTTGTTGATGGCTCCTTTTTGCCATGCAGAAGCTTTCTAGTTTGATGTAGTCCCATTTGTTTATTTTTAATTTTGTTCCTCTTGCCTGAGAAGACATATTCAAAAAGCTACTGCTAAGACTGATGTTGAAGAGCATACTGCCTATGTTGTCTTCTGGGAGTTTTATGGTTTCGGGTCTTACATTTAAGCCTTTAATCCATTTTGAGTTACTTTTTGTGTGTGGTATAAGATAGTGACCTACTTTCATTCTTTTGCATGTGGCTGTCCAGTTTTCCCAACACCATTTATTAAAGAGACTTTCCTTTCTCCATTGTATGTCCTCGGCTCCTTTGTCAAAAATTAGCTGTCCATAGATGTGTGAGTTTATTTCTGGGCTCTCAATTCTGTTCCATTGATCTATGCATATCTTTTTCTGTCAGTACCATGCTGTTTTGGTTGTTATAGCTTTGTAGTATACTTCAAAATCAAGGATTGTGATGCCTCTAACTTTGTTCTTTTGTCTCAGGATTGCTTTGGCTATTTGGGGTCTTTTTTGTTTCATATAAATTTTAGGATTCTCTGTTCTATTTCCATGAAAAATGTCATTGGGATTTCAATAGGGATTGCATTGAATCTATAGATTGTTTTAGGAAGTATGGACATTTTTAACTATGTTAATTCTTCCAAACCACGAGCGTGGAATATCTTTCTATTTCTTTGTATCTTCCTCTCTTTCTTTCAATAATGTTTTATAGTTTTTAATGTACAGGTCTTTCACCTCCTTGGTTAAATTTACTCTAGATATTTTATTCTTCTTGTTTTGATTGTAAATGGGATTGTATTCTTGATTTCTCTTTCTACTATTTCATTCTTAGTATATAGAAATGCAACTGATTTTTGTATGTTGATTTTGTACCCTGCAACTTTACTGTATTCATTTATTATTTCTAATAACTTTTTGGTGGATTCTTTAGGGTTTTCTATATATAAAAGCATGTCATCTGCAAGTGGTGACACTTTTACTTCTTCCTTTCCAATCTGAGTTCCTTTTATTTCTTTTTCTTGCCTAATTGCTCTGGCTAGGACTTCTGATACTATGTTGAATAAGAGTGGCAAAAGTGGGCATCCTCATCTTCTTCCTGTCCTTAGAGGGATGGTTTTCAGTTTTTCATTGTTGAGTATGATGTTAGCTGTGGGTTTGTCACATATGGCCTTTATTATGTTGAAGTACTTTCCTTCTGTACCCATTTTATTCAGAATGCTGAATCTTGTTGAATACTTTCTCTGCATCTATTGAGATGATTATGTGGGTTTTTATCTTCATTTTGTTACTGTGGTATATCACGTTGATTGATTTGCCGACGTTGAACTATCCTTGCATCTCGGATAAATCCCACTTGACTGTGGTGTGTGATGCTTTTAATGTATTGTTGTATTTCATTTCCTAATATTTTTTCAAGGATTCTGCATCTAAAGGCCTGTAATTTTCTTTTTTTGTGTTGTCCTTGTCTGATTTTGGTATCAGGGTAATGGTGGACTGGTAAAATGAATTGAAATCTTCAATTTTTTGGAAGATTTTGAGAAGGATAGGTATTAAATCTTCTTTCAATATTTGGTAGATTTACCCAGGAAGCCATCCAGTCCTGGACTTTTGTTTTTCGAGAGGTTTTTTATTACCGTTTCCATCTCCTTACTAGTAATTGGTCTATTCAGATTCTCTATTTCTTCTTGATTTAGTTTTAGAAATTTTGTATAATTCTAAGACTTTATCCATTTCTTCTAGGTTATCCAATTTGTTAGTGTATAGCTTTTCATACTATTCTCATAATTCTTTGTATTTTTGTGGTATCCATTGTAATTTCTCCTCTTTCGTTTCTGATTTTATTTACTTGAGACTTCTCCCTTTTTTTCTTAGTGAGTCTAGCTAAAGGTTTGTCAATTTTGTCTATCTTTTTCAAAGAACCAGCTCTTAGTTTTATTGATCTTTTCTGTTGTCATTTTAGTCTCTATTTAATTAAATGATATAGAGACTATTTTAATAAAATAGAGACTATCTATTTCCTTCCTTCTACTGATTTTGGCTTCTTTTGTTATTCTTTTTCTAGTTCCTTTAGATGTAATGTTAGGTTGTTTATTTGAGATTTTTCTTGTTTCTTAAGATAAGCTTTTATTGCTAGAACTTCCCTCCTAGTACCGCTTTTGCTGTATCCCATAGATTTTGGTATGTCATATTTTCATTTTCATTTGTCTTCAGGTATTTTTTTCTTTCTCCTTTGATTTCTTTATTGACCCAGTAGTTGCTCAGTAGCATTTTGTTTAATCTCTACATATTTGTAACTTTTTCAGTTTTCTCTTTGTAGTTGATTTCTAATTTTATAGTATTGTGGTCAGAAAAGTTGTTTGATGTTATTTCAATCTTCTTAAATTTATTGAGACTTGTTTTGTGGCCTAACATGTGATCTATTCTTGAGAATGTTCCATGTGCATTCAAAAAGAATGTGCATTCTGCACTTTTTGGATGGAGCGTTCTGTACATGTCTATTAAATTCATCTATTCATTCGTCTACTGTATCATTTAAGGCTGTTTCCTTATTGATCTTCTGACTGGATGATCTATACGTTCACGTAAGTGAGGTGTTAAAATCCCCTACTATTATTGTGTCACTGTCAATTTCTCCTTTTATGTCTGTTCATATTTGCTTTATGTATTTAGGTGCTTCTATGTTGGGTGCATAGATATTTACAAGTGTTGTGTACTCTTATTGGATTGTTCTGTTTATCATTATGTAATGCCCTTCTTTGTCTCTTCTCACAGTTTTTGTTTTACAGTCTATTTTGTCTGTTTTAAGTACTGCTAACCCAGGTTTTTCTAAATTTCCATTTGCATGGAATATCTTTTTCTATCCCCTCACTATCAGTCTGAGTATATTTAGATCTGAAATGTGTCTCTTGTATCCAGCACTTATATGGGTCTTGTTTTTTTATCCACTCAGCCACACTATGTCTTTTGATTGGAGGATTTAGGTCACTTACGTTTAAGGTAATTACTGATAGGTATGTACTTATTGCCATTTTGTTACTTTTTTCTGGATGTTTTTGTAGTTCTCCTCTGTTCCTTTCTTCTTCTCTTCTCTTGTGATTTGATGACTTTCTTTACTGTTATGTTTGGGTTCCTTTCTCTTTATTTTTTTTGTGTGTGTGTGTGAGGAAGATCAGCCCTGAGCTAACATCTGCCAATCCTCCTCTTTTTGCTGAGGAAGACTGGCCCTGGGCTAACATCCATGCCCATCTTCCTCCACTTTATATGGGACGCCGCCACAGTATGGCTTGACAAGCAGTGCATCGGTGCGTGCCCGGGATCTGAACTGGCAAACCCTGGGCTGCTGCAGCGGAGCACATGCACTTAAGTGCCTGTGCCACCGGGCCGGCCCCTTCTTTATTTTTTATGTATTTATTATAGGTTTTTGTTTTGTGATTACCATGAGGTTCATATATAATAACCTACGTATATATCAATCTACATTAGGTTGATGGTCTCTTAAGTTTGATCTCATTCTAAAAGCCCTACGCTTTTACTACCCCCCAAAATTTTATGTTTTTGATGTCATATTTTATCTCTTTTTTTGTATATTCCTTACCCTCTTATTGTATGTATAGATGATTTTAGTACTTCTGTCTTTTGACCTTCATACTAGCTTTATAGGTGATTGATTCACTATCTTTACTGAATATTTGCCTTTACCAGTGATATTTTTTTGATAATTTTCTTATTTCTATTTGTGGCCTTTTCTTTTCCACTTGAAGTCCCTTTATATTTCCTGTAAGGCTAGTTTAGTGGTGATGAACTCCTTTAGTTTTTGCTTGTCTGGAAAACTCTTTATCTCTCCTTCCACTCTGAATGATAACCTTGCCTGGTACAGTATTCTTGGTTACAAGTTTTTTCCTTTCAGCACTTTGAATTTATTATGCCACTCCCTTCTAGCCTGTAAGGTTTCTGCTGAGAAGTCAGCTGATAGCCTTATGGGGTTTTCCTTGTATGTAACTTGTTGCTTTTCTCTTGCAACTTTTTGTGTGTGTGTGTGTGTGAGGAAGATCAGCCCTGAGCTAACATCCATGCCAATCTTTCTCTTTTTGCTGAGGAAGACCAGCCCTAAGCTAACATCTATTGCCAATCCTCCTCCTTTTTTTCCCTTTTTCTCCCCAGAGCCCCAGTAGATAGTTGTATGTCATAGTTGCATATCCTTCTAGTTGCTGTATGTGGGACGCCGCCACAGCATGGCCAGACAAGCAGTACGTCAGTGCGCGCCTGGGATCCGAACCCAGACCGCCAGTAGCGGAGCACACGCACTTAACCGCTAAGCCATGGGGCCGGCCCCCTCTCTTGCAACTTTTAAGTTTCTCTTTTTATCTTTAATTCTTGACACTTTAATTATAATGTGTCTTGGCATAGGCCTCTTTGGGTTCATCTTGTTTGGTACTCTCTGTGCTCTCTGTACCTAGATATCTGTTTCCTTCCTCAGGTTAAGGAAGTTTTCAGCTATTATTTCTTCAAACAAGTTCTCTGCCCCTTTGTCTCTCTCTTCTCCTTCTGGGACACCTATAATATGGATGTTAGTGCACTCAATGTTGTCCCAGAAGTCCCTTAAACTGTCCTTCTTCTTTTTAATTCTCTTTTCTGTTCAGCTTGAGTGATTTCTTCTACTCTTTCATCCAGGTCGCTGATCTGTTCTGTGTCATCTACTCTGCTGTTGATTCCCTCTAGTGAATTTTTCATTTCCATTATTGTATTCTTCAGCTCTGATTGATTCTTTTTCATATTTTCTAATTCATTGTTGAAGTTCTCTCTGTGTTCATCTATTCTTCTCTTGAGTTTAGTGAGCATTCTTATGACCATTAGTTTGTACTCTTCATCAGGTAAGATTGTTCATCTCTGTTTTGTTTAGCTCTTTTTCTGAGGATCTGTCCTGTTCTTTTGTTTGGAACATATTCCCTTGTCTCTTCATTTTACCTACTTCTGTGTGCTTATTTCTATGTATTAGGTAGATCAGCTACATCTCCCGATCTTAGAAATGTGGCCTTATGTGGGAGATGTTTTATGGGCCCCAGTGGCATGCTCCCCTCTTGTCATCCATGCCAAATGCTCAAGGGGTGTCCCCTGTGTGGCCTGCATGTGCTCTTCTGTTGTAGAGGGGCCACTATTACTGCAGATGCATGGGTAGGCTAGGCTGGCCCCCAGTGTGGCTGGTTTTGGGGCCTGGTGGCACGGCTGTTGCTAGCTTGCTCTTGGGTGAGACAGGCCTCAGGTGTGGGCTGGCTATGCGGCCAGGTGGTACACAACTTCCTCAGGTGCACTAGCGGGCAGGGAAGGCCCCCAGAGGAAGCTGGCTGTGTGGCCCAGGGCACACAACTGCCTCAGGTGTGCTGGTGGGTGGGGCAGGTTTCTGGCAGGCTGCACACAACTGTTTCAGGCACATCAGTGGGTGGGGAAGGCCCCTGCACTAGCAGGCTAGAGGGAAGATTCAAAATGGCGCCTGTGAACGTTTGTGTCAACACAGCTGAACTAGGTCACAAACGTGGCTGCTACCAGTGTCTCAATCCCTGGGGTGGAGGGTGGGGTGTCCAAGCCACCTCCTGCCTCTCTGGGATGTGCTACGAGCTTAGTAAGCGAGTCTCTTTTACCAATGGACTATGCACTTTTCTATCTGGCGTTTTTGTGCTGATTTCCATATCTACTGAGTCTATATATGGGCCCTTTAAGAATAGATTTTCCCTTCCTTGGAATTCTATAGTTTTACTGGGCATATTCCCATTGGTTTTCAAAGCCAGGTATTTTGGAGTCCTGTCTCTCTTGTGCTGGATCTAAGGGCCAAGGTACCTAACGTGGAGCTCAAACCTCCTGCTTCTCCAGGAAAAGCTCTGTGTCTTTGAGATCACTCTCAATCATGAAGTGCTGCAGCTAGGGTGTGTTTTTTTCTCAGCAGGACTGAATCTCTGCCTCTTCCACCCCTCTCAGTGTTGTCCCTTGTTGTGAAGGTTCTTTTTATCCAGTTTCCAGGCCTCTCTCAGAGGAAATTGTTCCACAGGTAGTTGTAGGTTTGTTGTGTCCATGGGAGGAGGTGAGCTCAGGATCCTCCTATGCTGCCATCTTCCAAAAACCCCCAACTTTTTGAAATTTTACATAGCAAACATGTTTAACACTTAGAATGGGGAAACCCATACATAATATATTTTTAAACATCAATTTTAAACCTCATTTAAAGTGTCTTCATTGCCGTGGTTCTTTAGCAACTAGATGAGGGAAGCAGTTTCATGGTTATAGAAAAGTAGTCAGTTGTCCTTTCTTTTAGATCCAGCTCTGATTCCTTGGTCAGTTTGTGTCACCTTTCTGAGTGCCTTCTGTGGAACAGGAATAAAGATACCTCTCTGCCTCTTTCACAGGATTGTTGGCATATAATACAATGAATTGGTAAATACGAAAGCCCTCTGCATTGTACATCCTTGTAAAATTATAAAAGATTGTTACTGTTAGATTAGAATCTAGGAGTGGTCACTTCGTTCTTCCATCTTCCAATCCATTCTTCTTTTGCAAATAGCCACTTAATACTATCTAGGAAAATATATTGCATATGGGTCACATTTTTATATAGCACATATTGGGATAAAATTCATCAAGTTCAGTATATTATGTTGAAAACAAAATATACAAAAGGTCCCAAAACCAGTGGTACCATAATTCTCTTTAACAGTGTGTATTCACATGTGGTATGTGTCTGTATGTGATTGTGGGTGTGTGCATATGCTGTGTGTGTGTGTGTGTGGGTGTGGTGTGGTGTAATTGTGTGTGCACATGGATGGTGTGCGTAAGTGTGTGTTTGTGTGAGTATGTGTATACTGAGGAGACCTTGAGAGCCAGAGATGAATTTAGAATTGCTATCATCTTACAAAGAATATGTTTTATTTTCTTTTGTTTTGTTTTGCCTGACTATCCACGGTGAGTCTGGATATTAAAGTAGAAACTTTCAGGACCAAAGATTACAGATTCAAGTTCTAGGGGTGTGAGCCCATCACATGCTGAAGCAGGTCATTCACTGAAACATAATTGCAATGCCTTGATCTGTGAGCAGAATTGAAAATAAGTTCATCTTGGGTGCCTTCCAAAAGTCGGAGGAGGAAGTACTAGGAGACCCACTTATAAGGCAATTTCCTCTCCTCTCCCTAAAAAATCAATATGTACAGTGGGAAGAACATGAGACCTGAGGCAGCAGTTCCAAGTTACATTCCTAGTTTCACTAACTACAAGGCCATCTCTGACCACCAGCTCAGCATGGTGCCACTTTACCCCATTCCACCCTGTTACTTCCCCAAACTCCTGGATCCCACCTGGATCTCCTCTCCCACTGCCAAGCCCTCCCAGCTCACCATCAATTCTTATGACTGGATCCCTCTGCCTCTCAATTCTTACAGCTGTATCCCTCCTAACCCTGGCCTGTACTATTCAAATGAGATCAAGTTTCCAGCCTGGCCCACCTCCCAGTGATTATCCAGGCCACGTCTAAGAAGCCAAGAGTACATTTCCAAATTATTTAACCTCTCTTTGGCCTGAGTTTCAAGGCTAGTGGACTAAATGCCCTCTACTGCCCTTTCTTGATCTAATGTTCCATGGTTTTATCACAACATGATAATAATGATAATAAACATAATAATAACTCCACTTGACATTTGTTTAGTGGGCCAGTTCTTAATTACTCTTTATTCACATTATCTCCTTTCACCTACACAGCAAGTAGATAAACCAGGTGGTATCATCTCCATTCTGCAAATCCATTTTGGAGATTACATGATTTATTTTTCCAGGATGGCGGTACTTAGACTTATATCTTCTAACTCCAACTTCTAAGTTATTTTACCCACAGAATGATAAGATGTAGTAAAGCTCTATTGCTATTTATTCAGAGAGGAAACAAGGGATTTGTGCAATTACAGCAATTCAAAACTTTCAAATATAACTAATGCGACTTTTTCAGATTAGATTCAAATACTTTGGGATATAACAAAGCATTTCAATTCTTGTGAAGCAAACAACATCTCCTGCACAGAACGGAAATTGGAAGGATTTCAATACACTTAACCAAGCTCAAGGGGACTAGAATTTAATACATACCCTAATAGCTTGTCCAAATACAGAGCATCGTGGGTGGGGCCTCATCCTTTCCACAATTGCACAAATCCTTGACATTCTTTTTACTCATGTGTTAGTTTTCCATTATTGCTATATAAGAAATTACCACAAACTTAGTGCCTTAACAACACAAATTTATTCTCTTACAGTTCTATAGGTCAGAAGTCTGACATGGGTCTCACTGGGCTAAAGCAAGGTGTTGGGAGGGCTGGTTGCTTCTGGAGTCTCTAGAGGAGAGTCTATTTCCTTGTCTTTTCTAGCTTCTAGAGGCTGCCCGCATTCCTTGGCTCCTGGCCCCCTCTGTTCATCTTCAAATCCAGCACTGTAGTATGTCTGTGACCCTGCTTCTGTTGTCACATCTTTTTCTCTGACAACAGCAGGAAAATGTTCTCTGCTTTTAAGGACCCATGTGATTAGATTAGACCCACCCACATGATCCAGGATAACGGTCCCATCTCAAGGTCCTTAATTTATTTGTAAAGTTCCTTTTGCCATGAAAGGTAACACATTCAAAGGTTCCAAAGATTAGGATGTAGACGTATTTGGAGGGTCATTATTCTGCCTACCACAATTATTATTTTTCATTAGTTTTAGTAAAAATAACAATAGCTAAAATCTATTGATGTACTTTCTATACGTCAAATACCAATGTAGGAACTTTATATACATTACCACAAATTTTTATAAAAATACCACGAGGTTGGTATCACTATCCCCATTTGTCAGACAGTGAAACTGAGACTCATGGGCTAAGTAACTCTACAAGGTAACCCAGCTAGTCAGCAGGCTCTTAAGCCACTGTAAAGCAACCATATGCAGCAGAAACAGACACTTTTCAATGAAATCATTTACTCTCAGGCCTAAAGCTGTCATGCGGCTAAGCTCAGCTGGAAGCCTCACAAATATCTCTGCAGGAGGGAAACCCTCCCTAGCTACAGAGAGCTCCAGTTTGCAGTCTGAGATTCCTTTGCTGTAGTGTGTTCCATCCACAGCAAAAGGGAAATCTAGAGATTAAGATGGCAAAAGCTTCCTAAGAGAAAAACTCTTCTAAAAACTCTGTAGACTCTTGAGATTTTTGGTGACACATGGCAAATGTGACAGGTTTCCTGGGCATCTGCTAGTACTTGGCATCGTCATACTCCCGAGTCAATTTCTAAATTGTCATTTTTGGCCCACTGAAGCTTTAAATAGTACCTCCTAACAGCCGGGCCAGCTTTTGTAGCTTTCACTTTCTGTTAAGAGCATGTGAGGGTTCACAAGCTATTGAAAATAAATGTCACAAAGTAAATACTTTTATACATTTGGTTTGTTTAAATTGCTTTGAGCACGTTGAGAATGAAGACACATAATCTAAAATTAAATCTTCCAGAATAATGATCCTTCTCCCAAAGTATCCAAAATTTTAGGTACTTGTTTTGCCGCCCAAAACAAGATGCTGGGATAGAAACGCACATGTCCTGTTAATGCCAGGGCCAAAAAGTGAGAGAATAAGAGAAAATAAAATTTCAGAACACTAACAATTATTGAGCATCTTCTGTTTGCCAGGAGTTTTGGAGAACTAATCTCATTGAATCCACACCATAGCTATAGGTAACCCAATTCTACTGGTAAAGATACAAAGCCTTAGAAAAGTTAAGTACTAACAGGTCCAAGGTCACCCTACCGGACAGCTGTGAGACTGGGGTTGTCTGGCCACAGAAAGAATCCACTTCACCATACACCAGACAAAAAAGGCCAGGGTGAAGAGCGTAAGGTAGGAACCAGCCCAGACTCATTTGAAGGCAGCCTGACTTGGAAAATAATATTTATTTGCTTATAGGCTGTGTGGGAAACAGGAAGCATTAAAGCTGATGATAAAAGACAGGCAGGTGCAGCTGATTTACTTCCAGCCACCACAGTCTCAACCTGCCTAACGGGAGTGGTGATAGTAACAACTTGTAATTACACAGCGTTCTTCTCGGGCAAGCTCAGGGCTCTTTACAGACACATTCACATTCGTCTTCCCAACAGCTCTGGAATAGAGGAGACAGCACAGGCACCTTCCTTTTACACAGGGAGAAGCTTACACACTTGTTCAAGGTCATTCAGAGACAGAGAGGCCTGGAGAGATGTAGCCTTGGGATTCTTGTCCAGAGTGCTTACCCATTGGCTATGGGAAAACATATTCAACACCCTAATGAAACATTCGTTTAGTCAGCCTTACTGTACTCTGTAAAATCCCTGTCAAAATGGCCCATACCACTGGAAGCATGAGACAGGAAGGGCCTCTGTATCCTTCATCCCTCCAGACCCCTCCTGGTGGAGAGGGGATCTTTCTTTTGCTAAACAGCACATCTGCATTATTGAAGAAGAATCAGTCTTAACCAGAGAAAGGTTTGATTGAAAGGCCAAATTGATGGTCTACCCCAAGAACCTCAAATCCCGGATCCAGGAAGATCCTCAATCCTTTCCCAGGATGGAATCTAGAATTAGAATTTCTGGCCTTGACTACAAGGAGCAGCAAAGAAAGTAAGACCTCAGGGGAGGGCTAAGAGAGAGAAAAGGAAAGGGAGGGAGACCCTGCAGAGAGGGGACCCTCAAGTGGGACATCCACCCCCAAGGTGAACCATGTGGATGGTAAAACGTTGTTTAGCACAAGCCCTGGACACCCTTGGTGTTTGCAATTGGCTACTGGTATGATTGTGGTTTTATGACGCTTGTATTTGTACATTCTTTCAGATATTTCAGGGATTAATAACAAGGATAGGCAAGATTCAGAACGTGTCTCCTAAAGCACAATACCACACAGCGTAAAAGGAGAAAGAACTCTATCAGTCTTAAACAAAGCTGTGAGTCTTGTTCCAATTACCAGAGTTAAAAAAAAGCTTTCTACTGCACCTCTATAGAAGTCTTCACAATGAAAGATACTCCTCAAGGCACACGGCTTAGCACTGGAGTCTCGGGACGCTAGCTTCTTCAACCACGATCTTGAGCCAACCATTGGGCTGTTCTCAACTCCTAGGGAAGTAGTTCAGTGATATTGTCCCCTCCCTGAGGAAGACACTTTACCATTAGGGAAATTTTGAAAGCTACTACCTGATTTTTAGAAATCCTACAGTCTGAAATGTGAAATCAATGAAAACACTATGTAGTTTTGTTTTGCTTATTGCTCTTAGATTTGAAGCATAAGATCAGGGGCTTGGGATTAATAAAATGGTGGCTACTCCACCCCTTCCCAATTGCTGATTAATAAATCCAAAGGAAAATACAAAAGAAAGGGAAAAATCAGCAATCTGAATTAGAAGAAACCAGGAGAGAAGATTCAAGAAAATTCTGCTACATAGACAATAGATGAAGACAAAATAAAAGAAGGAAAAGAGCATGATCTGTCTAAAAAGAAAGTGACCAGAACCCAAGGAAAAAGTCACAGACTGCCTCCCCACCTGAGCTCGGAGCTGCAGGGGTGGGAAGCAAGAGCCAACCATGGAGTGGTAACTGTGAGGCAAATTCACAGTCGCCTAGGTAATCTCAATTATAACTATAAATACAGATATCATTAATAAAACATTAGAAAATCAAATCTGTCAGGATATTTAAAGAATAATACACCATGATAAAGTAGGATTTATTCCAGCAATGAATGCAATTATGGGCCAATATTAGGAAATCTATAATTCGTCATGTTAATAGGTCAAAGGAGAAAAGCCATCTGATTGCCTCAATAAACGTTTTCTAAAAAGCAATTGATAAACTTTTAAATTTATGACCTAGAATTAGAAGAGTGTTCCTTAATACAATATGGAATTCTATAATTAAATTAATTGGCAACAGAATACTTAAATACAAAACCCTGTGGACATTTTTATTAACATAAAAGAATGAGACAAAAATACCCACCATCACAATTAATATTTTAAAATCCTCTGTTAGTTCTAGGAAATTAAATAAGACCATTAGAATTAAAAAGAAGTATAAATATTAAGAAAGAGGAGGAAATTTTATCCTTACTTGCACATAATAAAATATCTATCTGAAAAAAAAATCCAAGACAATCAATTGAAATAAATATTGGAACTAATATGAGAGCTCAGTAATATGGCTATTTTAAATATATATGTATATTTTAAACAATAAATTTTGTATATATCAGTTACCTTTATTTTCTCCCCAGCTAGAATCCACTTATGTTGAGAAAGCCACCAAAAAGTGAGGGTAAAAGAAAACTAGACACGTGAACATTTCAGGAAATGTAAAGATACCAAAAGAGCACCAGTTCTGTATCTTATAACTTCCAAATGACGATGGCAGGGTTGAGAAAGGTAAGAAACATCTCAAGGATCAACACAAATGGTTACATACAAGTGGAAACAAACAGCATCCCCTTCCCTTTTTGTCAAAATATTCCCAAGTTTCATAGTAAATTGAGTCTTTACCATAGTGTCCCATATCCATGCATCAACCTGCTGATCAGAGCACAACTGTATTTAAACTTGAGTTTATAGATGCCATTCCTAAGTTTGTTCCAGACCCGCAGTCACAAATAGGTCACCTCACTACCAGCCCTTCACAGGTTTCAATGGTAGGCTCCTCTAACCTATATAGCAATGGTTGTCTTCCTCTTCCTAAACCTCTAGGTTTATTCTTTTACTTACTTTTCAAACCCTGGTCCCTCATCAATTCATGAACAAGGAAAATTTTGTCTTACTACTTTTACTTGGGAATTAAAATACGCTACCCACTCACGGTCTGCTCTGTGCATTTATTCATTCATACATTTATCCAACAAATGTCTATCCAGTGCCAACTTGGCTAGGCACTGTTGCTGGTGGCATAACGATGAATAAGTTGGATAAAGTAAAGGCCCTCACAGTGTTTATAGTCTAGTGGGAGATTCAAACAAATTGAGAGGCAATCACGATACACTCAGTAAACATGTGCTAGGGGAAGCACAAGGTGCTGATACAGTAGAAAGTAGGGTCATCCAACCCAGGTTGAGTATGGAGGTGCAGAGAGACCTGAAGAATGAGTAAGAGATGAAAGGCAAAGCATAAGGTGGGGGTGGGGAGTGGAAAGAGCATGCCTCATTTTACTCATTTCTGGCACAAAAGACAGCCATAACTTCACTTAACATTCTCAGACCCAATAGATGAGCTTCTAAGAGTTGGAACAGTTTTAGCTGGTACAGATATCATGTTACATGCAGTGTTTTATAGCTCCTTGGAGATCTCTGACAGCGCTCTAAATAATCCTTGTGGAACTAACAGAAGTTTCAAGTAGATACAATGAATTCTGAGCAGAGTGTTTTTAACAGCCTCTTTCTCCTCTGAGGCTGACACCCCTTTCAAGGGCTGCTGGAGCAATCCTGGTTGTTAGATGACAACCCCCATGGTTACCAAGGATGAGAAAGGCATAGGAAGAAAATACTGTTTCGGTCATCAGTAAATGTTTGAACTCCGCTGGGCCTGACAGCAAAGCCCCAAGGACAAAGATAAATTTTATGATGTAGGCTTTTCCCATCAAGGCTCACGACTAACTAGGTTTTTTAAGGCTCACATCAGGGTCTGCTACCATGGTCCGCGTTTTAAATATGTAGCCTAGAAGAAAGTAGCTTTATAGATTTAGAAAATCTTACTATCTTTTGTCGAGGAGAATCAGAATGTTATAAAGCAAAAATTTTTGCTAATCTCCTAAGAACCAACAATTCTATCTAACTCTAGCTGCTCCTCAGCTACTACAAACACCACTTTATTAATACATTGCTGCTAGCCCCTTCAAATATTGGTTAAATTTTAAATAGGAAAAACATGTTTATTATTGGAAAGTTGTTACTATGATGCCTTCCTAACCTTAAATATTTACATACATTCTGTTGATCCTGAGAGAGAACATGCATTCTGTTCATCCTGAGAGAGAACAAATTCCAACATTCGCTCATATAAATTATGGTAAAATTGGTTTGAAAGCCAATTTTTTTAAACAAAATATATTTATTGATTAAAATGAGACATAATTGTCGACCTCTAGGAATAAGCAATTTCTGTAAATTCCATGACAAGGAGAACATAATTACTTTCCCTCTAAAATCAGGAATAAAATGAGGATGTCTGCTGTTACCCCACGTACTAACATTGTACTAGAGTTTCTAACTGAAGAAGTAACGTTGTCTTTATCCAAAGACAACGTGATTGTCTGTAGAAAATCCTAATGCATCTACAAAAGAAGAAAGAAAGAGAGAGAGCTACTATTAAGTGAATTTATCAAGATCAATATGCAAAAACCAACTGCATTAGTATGTATATGAAATACTGAAGGGTAAATCTGATGAAAGCTGTGTAAGACTTGAATACCGAAAACTACAAAACATTGCGACAGGAAACTAAAATAGATGTAAGTAAATAGAGAGATAAACTGTGTCCATGGATCAAAAGATTCAATATTGTTAAGATACTAATTCTCCCCAAATTGATCTATAGATTTAATGTAATCCAAGTCAAAATTCCAGGAGACTTGTTTGCAGAACTTGACAGGCCAATTATATAATCCATCTGAAAATGCAAATGGCCTTAGAATAGCCAAAACAATTTTTTAAAAGGAACAAAGTTAGAGGACTTACCCTACCTGACTTTAAGACTTATTATAAAGCTACAGTAATCAAGACAGTGTGGTATGGTCACCAAGATAAACAAACAAGTGAAACAGAATAGAGAGTCCAGTAATAAATGCACAGATATATGGTCAGTTGATTTTTTACAAAGATGTAAATACAATCCAGAAAAGAACATATAGACTTAACAAATGGTGCTGGAAAAATATCTATATGAAAAAAATGAACTTCAATCCAGAACTCACAATACAGGCAAATTAACTCAAAATGAACCTAAATGTAAACCTAATACTATGAAATTTGTAGAAGAAAATCTTTGGGTTAAATGAAAATAATTTTGATACAATGCCAAAAGCGTGATCCATAGAAGAAAAAGATGAAAAATTGGACTTTATCAAAGTTAAGGCTTTGGCTCTTCAAAAGACACTGTTAAGAGAAAAAACAAGTCACAGACTGAGAGAAAATATTTGCATATTACATATCCAATAAAGGACTTGTTTCCAGAATACATAAAGAACTCTCAAAACTCAATAATAAGAAAATAATAATAAATCAGCAGAAGATTTGAACAAGCACATCCTCAAAAAAGATAGACAGATGGCAAGTAAACACATGAAAAGATGTTCAATTTCAGTAGTCACTTGGCAAATGAAAATTAAAACTGCAGTGAGATAAGTGCCATACACCTGTTGGAATCACTAAAATTTGAAAGATTGAACATATGAAGTTTTGGCAAAGATATGGTGGAATTAGAACCCTGATAAACTGCTGGTGGGAATGTGAAATGGTACAACCACTTTGGAAAATGCTTTGACAATTTCTTAAAAAGTTAAACATACACCTACTATATGATCCAGCTATTTCATTCCTAAATATTTATCTAAGAAAATGAAAGCATATGTCCACATGAGAACTTGTACACAAACGTTGATAGCAACTTTTTTTGTAATATCTACAAATATTCCTAATGTCCATCAACAGGTAAATAGATAAATTGTTGTAGATCCATACAATGGAATACTACTCAGCAATAAAAAGGAATGAACTATTGATGCAGACCACAACCTGGAAGAATCCCAAAATAATTATGCTGACTGAAATAAGCCAGACAAAAAAGGGTTCATGTATGATTTCATTTACATAAAATTCTAGAAAATTCAAACCAATCTAAAGCGACAGAAATCAATGGTTGCCTTTAAAAGATGAGTTAGGAGAAAGGAATTACACGAGGACAAGAGGAAAGTTTTGGGAGTGATGGATATGTTCATTATCTTGATTGTGTTGCTAGAAATATCATTGGTGGATATATATATCAAAACCCATGAAATTGTACACTTTAAATATGTGCAGTTTATTATATTTAATTATAACTCAGTAAAGCTGTAACAGAAGAACATACATACACATATATATCAAAGTGTTGACAGTGGTTATTTTAGGGTGGCAAAATTAAGACTGATTTTTATTTTATTCTATATACTTCACTTTGTTTCACGACTTATAAATAAACATATCACATTTAAAATCAGAAAAAAAATAGTAACTTTTTCTACTTTATATTGAATTTAAAATCAGAAAAATAGCTTACTGGTTTTGGTCTGTATGCTTTCATTTTTGCATAATTTGTAAACAGTACAAATATACAATTGAATATTCTGATTTTTTCACAAAGCATTGTATTATAATCTTTCTAACATATAACAGATTTTTGGTTATATTTTTTAATAAACCCATAATATTCCCATTGTGTTGCTGGACCACAATTTAGCTAATCATTCTCTTTCATTGGGTGTTTACATTTTCCCCTCTCCTTTTTTTACCCCTCTTGTTGTATAGTTAACTTTTAAAACCACCTTCATGCACATAACTTTTACATTCTTTTAAAATACGTTACCCAATTGTTTGCCCAAAGAGAGGCATCACTTTATATTTCCCTCAGAGATATATGAACGTGTTGCTTTTATCATAATCTTATCAGTATTGCGTGACTTTTTGTTTTGTTATTCTTTGGGTTTTTAGGGGGAGGAAGTGTCTAATTTAATAAGGCACAAAATGAAACATCAATGATTATTAACACGGTTAAGCATTTTCCATGAATTTGTTTACTATCTATATTTTGTCTTGTGTAAATGATATTATCATTGTCTTATTACTACAAGAAAACAGATACAATCAATTATTTCAAAAGGAGGTAAAACAAAGAATGAAAATGCATCTGTATAAAATAAATGAGGGAGGAAATGATATATTTTACTAAAAAGGATTAGTGATGACATCTTTAGGTAGATAGAAGATAACACAACAAACATATCACCTGTCATGAACTTCCTAAATCCAAGAAACACTCTTCTGGGCTAGGGGCAGTGCAAAGTCAAATGCTTCAGAGCTGTGAATAGAGCCAACTTGGGGACGACTGCAGCAAGCCAGTGAGCAAAGCACAATCATCCCTCATAGCTAGTCAATTGTTATCATGTGATAATGTACCATCAGATCTTCTCATTTGTTTTAAAGATGTCTGAATTCTTGATTATAATGTGAACTCTTCCCCATTTTAAAAATAGTGCTAATTAAATAAAGAACAAACTTTAGATATTCCAATAAAACATATCTAGAGACTGTTTTGGACCTGCAGGCTGCCAGGTTTCTACTTCTGGGTTGAGCCTAAGCCTGAACATCTTTCACTTGAGTTCCAACACTGCTCGTGAGCCTCCCCCACTGTGGTGAATTGTCCTCAACAAGAAAGGGACTAAGACTTTCGATGAAGGACATCTGGTTAGTTATGGCATATTGGACACACGTGCTTATCTCTATTCCTTCCTGAAACTCCACTAATGAGAATAAGGAAATAAAGAAGTAGAATTCTACAAGGACTAAGAGAACAGTGGAGAAAACCACAATAATCAAGATAACAGGAAAGAAGACAACACAGATGAGAGTTGCCAACGAAGTTGGGAAAGATGGAAAATAAATGGAGGATTTCTCATAGCTGAGAAAGCTGAATACCAGAACCTGCAATGGAGGGTGAAAGGAGAAGAGAAGCAAACCAATTCATACAACAAGCCCCATAAAAACTTACTAATTGGTGGCACCAAGTATATAAAATTGCATATGAAGTGCAGGAATGAAAATATGAGGATTGGCTGAATGTCTGTACAGGTGCAGTCAGACAGAAAATTAAATCTGTGAAGAAATTATACCAGAGATTCTTCAAACCCGAAGACACTAGACAAAGTGGAAGATGGGGAAGAGGTGCCAGGCTAAAAACAAGGGGCGTAAGTGAAAAGTCTGCATTCTGAATAGCGAGGTTCTCGTCCCACGTCCCCGCATTGCTTAGATCCAAGAGCACTGGAAACCAAGCATATAACCCACAATCTCCAGGCAGAAGTTCACAGAGCCCTGAATAGCCCCAAGAAAAGGCATAGATACTGACATATGAGGATCCTCAGCAAAAGGAATCTAACAACCAGTAATTCTTCACAGAAATCTGCTACACCATTGACCTCAAAAAGTAAATAAATACCTCTAACATAGTATTTCTTATGAAACCCTAGGGTTCTGAAGGTGTCACTAGGGGCTCTGTGAAAGATCATGATTCAAAAAATAATAACAAACATCAGTTATGAACTTCACATGCCTTGTGATAAAATGATGGACAATGACCCAACAGCCTCCTTAGCAATTTAGTAAGAGATCCTCCAGCAGCACACTGTAAGGTAATGTTTATTGCATTAAGACCATTCCCAGTTTTTGACAGGACACAGAAGAGGCTGCTGATAATTGGTGAGTGCTACACTGCCTGGAGGTGACGATGGTAGGCTGATGACATCAGTTTCCCTCCCAAATGACTTTACCCAACCTCTATTCATGGGCTGCTTGTATGAGTAAATAAGTTCTGCTTGTATGATTAAAAAATTAGACGGAAATTTTCATTCTGAAGAATGAATTTTGATGTGCTGTGATTTAATTGCCTCCCAGCCATTTTGCTATTATTTTAAATATTGCAAAATGTGGGTTGTAAAGGTTAGAAATCAATTATATTATGAAGCTTTCGCTTTTTTGTGATATTTTGCATAGTTATTAATTAGGTCTTTCTGTTTTATATTTTACTAGCAGTATATTTTACAAACATGTCTGAAGCCCCAGATGGTTATTTTTGAAGATGAGGCATGAGTTGGAAAAGGAGAATTCTAAACCTAAGCCAATGAGCAATTCCAATAAGATCAGGGATGAAGAATTACAACCTCAAGAGTCATTTCACTGCACTAGTGCAACAGGTGATCCAAAAAAAGTCCCCCCATTCACAGAAAGACAACGAATTTTTTGCTATAGTTTTCAACTTTCAACATGTCTGAGCAAATTTTTCTTATTTAGCAATCATCAAGAGATCATCTCATTTTGGATGAAAATGAAATATATGTGTGCTTATCTCAAATCTGACCTAGACTTGAATATATGTGCAGAAAGAAAGAAGCATAGGTTTCAAATTAGTTAGATAAATTTCATTTTTTATTTTTAGTTTCAAAAATAACTCTTTTATGCCTATATACTCCCCTAAGAGAGATAAGAGAAATCAACACATATTTATAATAATTTGTAATTGCTAAAATTAAAAATTAATCCTGGTCATGAATGCAGTAAGAAAATCTTTTTGCAAAGTCTTGTATAAAGTTGTATCTTACGATCCATTTTATTCATATTGCTTTTGCTCATGGTTGTAAAAGCACTAATAATCAACATTGTCAATAAATTTTCATGTTGTAAATACCATTAATTAAAATAAATTTATAATCTTTTCTGAAATCTACAAAGCCCATATTTAGAAAAATCAACTCCCATGTTGTCTTGAACTAGTTATTGAACAGAATTTTATGTTTGTTTCATGAGTTTTTAAAATTTATTTAAAAAGGGAGAAAGATATTAATTTCAAGAAAAATAAGCTCAGCTTAACTATCTGATTGTTTCAAGAAAGGTTGGATAAATAGCCATTTTTAGTTTAAAATAGGCAGAAAACTATCCTTCCAATACAAGTTATATCACATATCATATCTCATTAGCATTTTATATAGTAGAAATTTGTAATAATACTTTAGGCTACTTGGATAAAGTTTTAAAACTCAAGTAGGCAATGTTTAAAGAAAAAATTCTAAAGTTGCCTCTACCTATATTACTGACTTACAATAGAGTTGATATCCTATACAGGAAAGGGGAACTACTCACAAAGAGTAAGCTAATGTGTTGGACAAAATAAGCAGATCTACAGAAAAATGTTATTCTCTACTCAAAAGAGCATTGGAAATTATTATTAAATTATTATATCAAAATTGTGTTCTCTCAACATTTAAGAAGATGATATATTTCAAATATTTCAATAATTTCAATTCAATATAATTTTCAAAGATTAAGAAAATAATATAAATAGTTGAATGATATTTTTTATTAAGCAAATCATTTTTCAAGCATTCAAACATTTCTGGAGATTCCAGGCTGAACATGCTGGCTGAATTCTACCCAGACAAAGGTCTTATTTGAGCCCTGCTCTAATTTTTTTTTAATTTGAATATTAAGTGGACATTCTAATTAGCCACAAGCCACACAACCACTTTATTGTATTACACAAAATCCATTACACTCAATTACAGTGCCTCAGCCCTGTAAGCATTTGAATTGTTGAACCTTAATTTAAACAAACAAAACAAAACAAAAAGCTATGAGGTAACAAGTATATCCAATCTTTTACAGTGAGTCAAAGGGAAATGAATCTAGAGTGTGACTGGATATATAAGATAAATAAAAGTTACACTCTGTACAAACTCTTCAAAATATATTCAGCATAATCAATGAATATTTATACTCTGTATCTTGGTTAGGGAGAAGGGAACAAGAAAAATCCTACCAGTATGGCCCCATGTTCAAGATACAGAAAACATTGATCATGGTTGGAACTCTGTCTGTATCTGCTCAAGTCATCTACACTTAGAGCTTCAGCATCTCCGTCTGGAAGTAGAGACAAGGGTTACCTTTATTATAGTTGAATTAGGAAAGCTTAGTTTGGAAGAGATGGGAAAGTTCTTTAAAAAGGATACATGAGGGCCGGCCCCGTGGCTTAGTGGTTAAGCGCGTGCGCTCCGCCGCTGGCGGCCCGGGGTTCGGATCCCTGGCGCGAACCAATGCACTGCTTCTCCGGCCATGCCGAGGCCGCGTCCCACATACAGCAACTAGAAGGATGTGCAGCTATGACATACAACTATCTACTGGGGCTTTGGGGGAAAAAATAAATAAATAAATAAAATTAAAAATAAATAAATAAAAATTAAAAAAATAAATAAAATAAAAAGGATACATGAACACTCTTAGTACATATTATAGTCCTAATATTAGTGTATTCAGGAAAATTCAATTAGGTATTAAGACTCTGCTATAGAAAATCCATTTCTCTTTTCTCAATCAAAGGACAATTTTCGAAGGAAAATTACTTTTATCCCTAAATAATCCTTTCAGGTCCCTCTGTCTTGTGACATGTCAGGTCTCAACAGCTTTCAATGTGAGCTCCTCTAGGGTAAGAATTTTTGGTTGTTAGGGGCATTCTGTAGAGCTCCTCAGATACCATAGATGACATTAAGAATTCTTTAAAAAATGTCTTTTTCCAAAATACACTGACACCAGTAGGGTTACAAACCCACAAAACAGAAAAGTTTTAAACGTAGAAAGGAGTAAAAGAAATTTACTACTTTGTAACCACCTGACAACTATTTCCTTTTTCCACTCTCATATTGCTAATGGCAACAAAGAGACTTATCTACTAGTTAATAAACAGGTGAAAAAATACCACCAAGCAACTATTTATTTCCTAGATTTATAAGCTCTGAGCCCATTGGATATGTTGGCAGCACTGGGTACTTCTTGCCACTGATTCTGCTTCAATAAATCCCAAGCAGTTCTAGAATATCAGCATGTCAGGGAGCTAAAACCACTTCCTGTCACATTCATTTGTCATGCTTTTTCTTACCTCCTCAGATGAGGAGACTCTGGAAAAAAGCAACTGGGTTAGAAGATATTGACCTTGCGCAGAGGCTTTCAACGTATATAGTTATTGGTCAAGCAGTAGCAGAGCCGTCAACCCTTCTCAACTCCATGCTGAATTTTAACCTAAAGAAATTCATAGAAAAATATAAAAACAGACATAAAAGTCAAAATTCTTGGCATTTTTTTCAATTTAATTCAAGTATACAAGGGATAAATGCACTGAAAACCTTAGGGCTCGCATTTTAAAAGCTGTCCTAAATTAAGGATGTGGAGAAATTGGAAACTGCATATATTGTTGGTGGGGGGGAATGTAAAATGGTGAGGTCACTTTGGAAAACAGTTTGGCAGCTCTCAAAAGATTAAACTTAGAGCAACTCCAGCAATTCCACCCCTAGGTATATACACAATGGAAATGAAAATGTAAGTCCACACATAAACCTGTATATGAATGTTCATAGCAGCATTATTCATAATTGCCACATAGTGGAGACAAACAAATGTCAATTAACTGATGAATGGGTAAACAAAATGTGATATACACACAATGGAGTACTATTCAACAATAAAAAGAAATAAAGTACTGATATATGCTACAACCTGGACAAACCTTGAAAACATTATGCTCCGTGAAAGAAGGCAGAGGCAAAAGAACACATATTGCATGACTCCACTTATTTGAAATGTCCAGAATAGGCAAATCTATAGAGACAGAAAATAGATTACTGGTTGCCTATGAATGGATGTTGGGACCAAAATGTGGGGGTGACTGTTGCTTTCGGGGGTGATGAAAATGTTCTAAAATAGATCATAGTGATGGCTGCATAACTCTGTGTACTAAAAACCACTTTAAAGTGAATTGTACACTTGAAATGGACGAACTGAATGGTATGTGAATTACATCTCAATAAAGCTGTTACCAAAAAATGAAAAATAAAAAAAATAAAATAAAAGCTGTCTTAGAGTAGGCAGAGATGGAACTCAATTTGACCATGGAGCAAGCTCTATAAAACTGATTTAGTGCTAGGAGAGAGGACTTTGTCTCTGTAGAACAAGTCTTTAACCACTCTTGCAACTTACTTCCAGTTAAAGGGAGAATTCTAAGAAAGGAGTTTAATGTCAGAATATCTGGAATTGTGATGAAATGTACTGGGGCTTTCCAGTAAACTGGGGAAGAATTTGGATAAGAACTTTAGTTTTTGAGAGAGTTTCTTGTTAATTGTTCCATTCTGGAGGGAAAAAACACATGTGTTTCAAGGAATTTATGAAATTAGCAGCTGAATTTGAAGCTACAGATTCTTTGTTCTCATTTTTACTTGCATCAATACAGAATATGAGTTTATGAGTCACATTTACTCGTTAATAGAGCAATGAATTTTCTCTTTAACTATAGATCAAGACACTTTTATAAGCCTACAGCAAAAGAAATCCTCCCACATAGAGAAATCACAAAGCAGAAGGCTGACAGACTGGGCTCCACTGTTCCTGAGCAGGGAGCTTTCCAGACAGTATTAAACAACTACGAAAAGTTCATGTCATGCCTGTCTACTCCATAACACCTTGAAGAATCACAAAAATACCAAATGCTGGGAGCTGGTATTCTTGAAACACGTTTCAAGAATTGGGGGCAACTAAATGATGCAGGCAATCTTCACAGGTGTGAGGGTATTTTGATAAGTCTTACCCCATAGTTTTGGCTAGGAAATCCTCTTTTGTCAAAAGGCTCTGCTTCCCTTTGAGCACCAGTTGGTTATAAAAATAGATTCACCGGGAATAGAATGTAATGGTAAAAGGGAAGCCACTCAACAGTGATGAGATATGATAAAGCAGCTGGTGTGTTCCACTCGGCTCACGAGCTGGGAAGGGACTTCAGAGCTGATTCTGGGAAAAGTTGCCCGCCAACAGCAACAGCATAATATGCTCCACCTACATTATTAAATGTTTTTATAAACCAAATAGATGATGAAGCAAAGTTCTTCTTCATGGAAGAATTGCTGCTAATAACACAAAAGAAATAACAGAATTAGAACAATCACCTTTTATGTAAACCCTAATGAATAGAGGATCTGTGCCTCAATTACCAATGGAAGCTAAAACCATTGAGACAAGTTGATGGTGAACTTTATAACACCCAATCTGGCTTAACCACCTAAATTCGCTAATCAACCTTAAAATACCATGAAAAGTGGAACAACCAGCCACTCTATGCTTCACCACTTGTGAATTATTCCTGCCAAAATAAATGAATCTAAATCTAGTTGAGCCTCTAGATCAGGTTACCAGTCTACGAGAAACATATAAAATTGAGGATGATGTTAAATAACACCGTGAGGATGGAGTCAGCCAACTTAGAAATGAGAAAAGCTCTACAGGAAAAATGTCCCAGTTTCTTTAGAAATAAATAGCATGAAAAAGCAGGGTGGGGAGGCTGCTAGAGATCAAAAGAGACTTCAGAAAGATAGCAAACAAATGCAATGTGTGGGCCTTGTTTGGTTCCTAATTCAAACAAAACAACTATCAAAATTTTGGGGACAAATGTGAAAATTTTCAAAGGGATTGTTTACTATGCAATCTTTGTTAATGCATAGTGGTGTTTTTAAGTCCTTATCTGTTATAAACATACTCAAGTATTTATGGGTGAAATGATATCATGGATTTGCTTTAAATATGTCACCAAAAAATAAAGGTGCAGGGAGGGAATAGATGAAATAAGATTGGCAAAATCTGATAATTGTCGAAGCTGGTTAGTGGGTACATGAAGGTGCATTTTACTATTATACTATTGTGTATATTTGAAATATTCCATAATAAAAAGATTTTTAAAAGAGAGAAAAAGAATTGTTGTGGCAATATGTTCCCTCTGTTTAGTTGTCCTTGACACAACCCGTGGACGGACAGGAAGTTCACAGAGGTGAGAGTGCAAAAAGAGAGGAGACAGAAGCAAGGAGGAGGAAGAAAAACACAACAGCTGGTCACGCAGCTGCAGGTCATTTTGGTCTCCCCAAAAGGAGAAGACTTGAGGGGCTGGCCTGGTGGCCTAGTGGTTGGGTTCATGCACTCCGCTACAGCAGCCCAGGGTTCGCAGGTTCAGATCCCAGGCGCAGACCTACACACCACTTATCAAGCCAGGCTGTGGCAGGTGTCCCACATATAAAGTAGAGGAAGATGGGCATGGATGTTAGCCCAGGGCCAATCGTCCTCAGCAAAAAGAGGAGGATTAGTGACGCATGTTAGCTCAGGGCTAGTCTTCCTCAGCAAAAAAAGGAGAAGACTTGAATTCACCTTTCTGATTGATTCTACCTTTTTTAAGGACAAATAATCTCAGACGAGCCCTTTGGTTAATCAAATGTTCTCACTCATCATTCTTGGGGAAAAAATAACGCAAATACAGAGGTTTAGTTTGAGAAGATACAGTTTCTATTGGTAATACAGATAATTGTAAAAATGTCTTTGCCAGGATTGTGTCTCTAAGGCCCTATTGTTTGTTTTTAGAGTACAATTTCTTTTCTATGCATGGATTTAAATAACACCATTGTTCATCCCATGGAAATAGGTGAGTTCAGGGGTAGGAAAAAGCAGGTGTATTGAGAGTTGCTTGTGTAGATAAGGGTATATGAAACCCCCAGGATGGCAGAAAGACAAGCAGGCATGATCTTCAACTGCTTTAAAAGCCAATTCAACTGGGCTCAGCACAACTCAACCTGGACAGGAAAACTGCCACCTTCCTCTGCTATGCAACGTTACTTAAACCTGAAAATCCCTAAATGCGGTGATGTTGGACTATTGTAATTTGGTATAATTGCCCTGGTGGGAGCCATTGGTCAAGATCGCTTACTTGTAGGATTTCTTTAAAAGGAGTGAATATTCCTGCAGCCAATTGTTCTGAGAAAGAGTAGATTCTGGGGCAGAAAATGAGGATTGAGAAAACAAGCATAGACTAGAGGAAAAGACAAATTCCTTTCTCTCTCTGGAAATTGGATCTGTCCTCCAAAATGTCACCTGCCTTGAGGACACCATCAGGGACTCACCATCATGGATCCAGGTCTATGAGAGCTAAGAAGGTCTTCATGTAGAAGTGGTTTTAGGTTACACATCATGTTCTATACTTCCCTTCCACTGTTCTTGAATCTTCCTTAGAGTTTTGATAACGTTGTGCTCTGGTCTCAGCCATCTGAGGACATACTCTGGGAAGGGCTGTGACCATACTCACGCAAAGAAATAAAAGAAAAGTTGCCAGTTAGGAATTTTACGGTGGCATAAAGCAGAGTGAGCAAAGGCTCACAGAAATCAAAATCACAGAAACCAAAACTCCAAAGCCAGATGGCTTGACACTAGGACAGATTTTTTAGTACAGGTAAGCATCTGGATTTCCAAAGAACCTGGTGAAGACTGTACTGATTGCTGGCAGCCAGTGTGGAAGTAAAAAGACGTTGTAATATAGGGTATTCATGCAAATGTGTTCTCACAAACTGATGAGGCACATAACCAGTTAAAATTATAAAAGGAAACTTTAATTTTAGTTTGGATTTTTAAAAAACCAAAAAAAAAAGCAGTGCATTCAATTGCAAAGAAAAACACGCAGCTGAAGCTCAGACAAAAAAGCTAAAAAAAAAAAAAATGCAAATTAAATTTGTTGGATGTGTGTGTGTATGGGTGTGTGTGTGACACAGAATCACATCAGCCTTCAATATATCCACATCTCTTGACACCAAGGAAATAGAAGAGGATTTTGTTAGACATCAAAATTTGTATCAGATTCTGTTTTTGCTGGTGACCAACTGCTCTGAACATGGTAGTTCCAGTCCATTTGGAGAACTGTGGAGTCCATCAGTTGATGCCTTCAGGCTTCAGGACACGTTAACTTATGATAAATAACAAGTTAAGAATTGAGCTCTTCCAAAATAGGCGATGGTGTGAGCACAAGTGACCAACCTCGCCAGCAGATGCCAATTCAAATGACCCCAGCTCAGCTCTGACTCCACCTTCCCTACTGAGGCCATATTGTGGGGTCTTCTCAGGCATCTGGTCCTAGTCTGCTCTGCATTAGATTGCTTACCCCCATTTCCACAATGCCAGCTGAGAGTCATTTACTTGATAGACTCTAAGACTGAACATTGGTAGGTAGAACTGGGCTTTCTCCCAGCACTCGATTCTCCACCCACCCACCCACCTGCCCTACCCGAGAGGGAAACCCAGTCCTTGTCTCTACTTCATTCCAACATCCTCCACTGTTATCAACACATGCTCAGCCAAGGATAAATTATCCTTTATCGTATCACCTTCTGATTAATTCCCACTCTACTTTTTCCTTGGCCCAAATATTTCTACTGCAGCCCTGTCTAGTTGACTCCAAACAAATCTAACTTCAGTAAAATTACCACCATATACATTTATATGAATCATCAATTGAATCACTTACCAAAAATTTACTGTCCCCTTCTGTGTGCCCAACACCATGGTAGGCCCTAACTACACTTGCCAAAATATACCAGCCACAGGATTTTTTTTAATTTACTCAGTTAATTGAATCATCTTACTTTTTATTTACCGGTTACATATGTTACTTATTATGTCTGGAATTGTTCTAAGTGCTGTTACATAGATTAACTCATTTAATCCAATCAGCTAATATTTACTGATTGCCTTCTGTGTACCTAGGTATTAGACAGTGTAAAAAGAACAGAAAAGTATAATTCCCTAAACTGCAAGACTTTGAAATGTAGTCAAGTAGATGAGACTTCAACACAAAAAAACAACACATCAATCAGTGCCATATAAGTGGTTCAGACAGCAGGTTTTATAGGAGCTTAGGAGAGGGAGAAGATATAACTGACACATGGTAAGTGTGCAATCGATGTTTGATTGAGTTAAATTGAACCAAGGCATTTACTATCGAAAATAACAACAGGTGGAGTGACACAAAAATTTGATAATCTGGAAATGTCCAGGAAAATGCTGAGAGATTACATGCATCTTTTCTCTTAAATAGATTTTCACTTAAAATAATATTAATGTGACATATGATATTGGACAATATCACCACTGCCCATGGGAATCCCTACAGGTGACATATCTGATAATGTGCTGAAAATATGATCATAATTCTAACTTATTCTGTTTTTTGATAGAACATCACTATAGTTGGTGTTTATCTTACAGAGTTTTTCTTAATTTGACCCTTCTGAAAAATATGCTATTATTTGATTAATGAAGTTTCTTCTCTACTGCTAAATTGGTTTTCTTGTTTATTTCAAATAGAAAAAAGAAGCAGAATATGACATTATTCCAAAAGTTCACAATAAAAATTTAAAAAGTAACCTTTGGAGGGAATACTACACAGGAGGTACTACAGACATGAAGAAGTGGCGACAGGACTCTGTCTCACTTCTTTCCCATGACTTTGATTCATAAATCAAGCTGAGCATGCCTAAAACATCACTAACCATTTAGCACACTGGTATGATTTTCAAGGCAAAATCTCAGAACTAAAATATTCATATTAAAATAGCAGGCCCATAAATTGAATCAAAATACTATTAAAATGGGAGGCTCATAATTTAAGATTCTAGGTAGCAACACCAGTATCACACCCTGAATTAGGCCTTGGAATTCCAATTTGCAGTCAGGATGTAAAATAAAAGAAAAGATCTCCCATAAGGAGTAAGAAAGTGTACCTTCTGAGAGAGAAACTAGTAAGAACATAACAAACGTATGAAAGAATAGTGAACTCCCTGGATGAAGTTCTATAATGGATAGGCAGCATGGAGTAGGGAAAAAGACAGTCAGAGAGCCAGGGCACATCCTGGTGTCACCCACAATGAAAGGACCAGGGGCCCTGGACAATTGAGCCACAATGAGGAGGGCTAGATGATACTGTCCATCAAGATCCTTACTACACTTCCTGCTGCGGACTGGCCTCCAAGGAGCCACCAATTTTACTGGACTTCCCCTGAAGTCGCTGCACTGACTCAGCACATGAGGGTTGTCAATCTTCCTGATGGAGGGGTTCTCTTTGAGAGAAATAATTTGAAATGAATAAATAAAATGCAGTTCCTAAATCTGGTTTCCCTGTGTCCAATGCTCTGAGATGTAATAAGAGTGTAACTGCCATTGTTTGTCTGTCCACCCCCACACTGTGGGACCACTTTAATAACGACAATCACAACAGCTAATATCTGTGGAGTTTCTACCACGTGCCAGACACAGTACTAACAGTGTCTGCCCATCCCCAGCAGTGAGAAAACAGCTGTAGATGTACCGATTCCAAGCCCCAAGCACAGTCCCTGGCACATGGCAGATGCTCAATAAACATTTGTGGAATAGGTGAACAAATGAACCCAAGAAACCTAGGGATTTCCTAGCCCCACCTTTCCTGGGGAAAAGGTGATCACAGTGGGAGAGAAAGAGTGTCTGCCCCTGCTTTGTGCTTTACATATAACCGGTTAATGACAAACACATGCCCACATTTCTTGACAGCATCTCGACCTTGGCTCTCTTTAACTTCAACCACTTCCTTGTCCATTAGTTCTAAAACATGCTAAGCATCTCATTCATCTCAGAGTAGAATATTCAGGGTTCCATGCATGACAAATATGTGTAGAATCGAAGGGGTGGTTAAAAAAAGTCAAAGCAAGAATCAAGATTTATCATATAAGAGAAACTTATAAAACCTAAAGTAAAAGACCTTAATTACATCGTGAGAGCACAGCTTCTTCTTCAGCAAGTAAATGAAGACTTGGAAGTGGCTTTAGGTTTACATGTTGCAAAAGCCAAATATGAATGTGAGTACAGAGTCAACTGCCAGTTTCCAAGAAATAGGCACTAATCTGAGTTTGAAACACCCTTTTGGCCAGCAAATCCATGCTGAAAATGAAAAAGGATTTCTCCAGATTTAGCTTTCTTTAGGAGTCATTCTAAGACAAGGGCAAGAAAGAGCCAAAGGGATGACTACAGGAAACCCATTCCAAAAAAGTCCAAACATTCATATATTTATTCACTTAATAGGCACTTTTTGCATGCCATTTCAGTTGGCTCTCCAATGCGAGGGTGGCATTTGAAATATCTTCTCAGGCAATGCCAAAGCCAATGTTGAACATCTTTGGGTGAAAACCACAGGCAGGTAGAGAAAACCCTCCTCCAGCCTCTCATACTTACCTGGAAGTTTGTGCTAAACTAACTCAACCTATCAGAGCAATAACATATCCAAATTTTAAAATGCTCTCCATGTTATAGTAATGTACTGAGTGATATAAGGATGCTTTTGACCATCTAAGAAAGATGTATTCTTATGAAAACTTAGCTAACCTAAGCTTAAAATAACCTGATGGTTTTGGGGGAAAAGATCAAATATACCTTCTCCCACTGCGACCTGAAAAAAATTCCTTGAGAAAAAGAATCTCGTCAGCTTGTTTTCTAATTCCACATCTTAAACTATCTTTAATATGTTTTTAAATGCAAATAGTTCTTTATACCAGAGAATGGCATGAATAAAAATACTGTAAATGCAGTTTCACACACTACAGGCACCATCAAGTATTATACATACTGATGCCATAATACAGATTCTCTCCCACTGGGAAAGAAAGAATGAAGTAGAATATATAACAAAGATTTTATAATTTAATTGTGTTTTCCAAGCAAACTCTACAGATTCCAGTAGCTTAATCTGGCATAATGTACTGGTTTTCTTTTTTTTATTCAATTAGCCTATGATTACGTTAAGTAGATTACTAATACAGCTGAGTAAATGAGGTCCTTTGAAAGGAACTAGTGATTTTAATGCTCCTGGCTAAATAATAAATATCACTAGCGTTAAAGCCTTAAGTATGATCACGTGGCAAGGAAAACAAACGTTCATCAAGGACCGAGCTAGTGGAGAATGGATGGCTCTCCACCACTAATGAAAATCATTTGTTAATATTACAAAACAAAACATGGAAGGTTAACATGGAAATAAATGAATATTTAGAAGCCAATGTTGTGCCAAGTTTTCCAAGAGTGCTAGAGGAGCTGGAAACTCATCTATACAAAGAAAATTATCACAGTTCATACACAAAGTTATTTCTATAAGATTCAAATATTCTCATTTAACATTTAAACACTAGAAAGTCTCCTTTTATAGTTGCATTGAAGTTTCTTATTATCAAAGTGAATGCCAAAAATACAGAAAAAAAAATTAAAGAGGAATTAAAGATTATGGGGATTTCCATTTATGGCAGCATGGTGGATGAGAGTGGATGAACAGCCCTCAGAGTTGAAACAATAACATGTTGGATAAAATTATGAAATATTTTTAAAAATGCAATTCAATTCAAAACTGAGCGGGAAAGAAAGTAAAATACACACAGAGCCCAAAAATGAAGTGACAGCGGGAATCCATGTAGGTAAGCAAACACCAAAGCTGATTTCTACCCTAAGGTTTCTGCTGAACCCTAGGGACCTTAAGCTTCTACTTTGATGGCTGCATGGGTCTCAATGGAGAGAAGATCATTCCTAGGATATACTCAAAATGAGTAAACCAATAAAAAAGTACACATAAAGCTAGAATACCTGTCTCAGATGCAAAAATGAACCCCACTGCATAAAAAGGGATGGCAAAATCTTGCCTGTTTTTACTTTGGCACTAGGTGGAGTGGGGGAGGGGATCCCCTGTTAATTAATAACAAGCTAGTTTGCACATGAGTTTATAGTCCAAATTCACACCATCTGTGAGGACAAAAATCCTCAAGCAGAGAATTTAATTCAAAGGGGCCTCAATTTGGTAATTCTACTAAGCAACTAGCAGAAGCCAACGCTAATCCTGCCTGGGGGAACTCAGCTTCAACCCAGAGCTCAAATATTTCCTAGAGATAGAATTCCAAAGGAAATGAAGAGTCCACAGTGAAAAGAAGTTACTAAACACACAAGGAAAATAAGATAATGAGAGTGAAAAACATGTAACAGATCCCAAACAAGATCTGCCAATGAAATTCTCAGGCACTAAAAATAAAATAACCATGTTTAATATGACTCAAAGAAATAAAAATGAGGCTTGAAAATGAAACAAGAGCTTACAAAGAATAATTAAGCATATGGAATTGGAACCAAGTAGAATTCTAGAAATAGATATTAAAATAAATGAAATTAAAACCTCAATGGAGGGATAAAATAGAGAAGACACAGCTAAAAAAGAGAATTAGGGGACTACAAAATAGATATTTAAAAAATTACCCTAAATGAAATCCAGAGAGATAATGAGATGAAAGTAATGAAACACAGGTTAAAAACATCATCAAGATGGAAACATAGGTTGCTCTTGACCTCAGTCCCCCTCACAGGACCAGCTAGCAACTATCCATAGATAAGACACAATTGGGAAAATCCCAGAGCACTGAGGGTAAGGATGAAACACCCTCAGGAACCAAGAAGGACCACATGAAAAGGGTAAGATGGAGAGGTTACACTTTGAATGCACTGCCCCTCCTCCAAGCCAGCGAGAGGGCCACCCTAGGCCTATGTTTTCTCCAGTGGTTAAAAGAGATCCCAAGGTGGACATTCAGCTTCCCCAGCTTTGTGAGACACTTTCCAGGAGGCCCACTCAGGTCTCACCCCACAGGGATCACTGGGGGAATGTCCTGGGCCCAACCACTGAGGATTAGATAGAGACAGAAAAGGGGTCAAGGCTTATAGCAACCAGCGCTCAGATTGATACTACACAAATACAAAGGAGCATAAGACATTACTGTGCATAATTATATGCCAACAAATTGGACAAGCTAGAAGAAATGGAAAAATTCCTAGAAACATACAACCTACCAAGACTGAATCATGAAGAAATAGAAAATCTGAACAGACCAATAACGAGTAAGGAGATTGAATTAGTAATCAAAAACCTCCCAACAAAGAAAAGCCTAAGACCAGAAGGTTTCACTGGTGAATTCTACCAACCATTCAAAGAAAAATAAATGTCAATCCTTCTCAAACTCTTCCAAAAAGAGTAAGAGGAGGGAACACTCCCAAATTCATTTTATGAGACCAGCATTACCCTGAGAGCAAAGCCAGATAAGGACACTGAAAGAAAAGAAAACTACAGGCCAATACCCCTGATGGATATAGATGCAAAAATTCTCAACAAAATACTAGCAAACTGAATTCAGCAGCACATTAAAAAGATTATAAAATATGATCAAGTGGGTCTCATCCCTGGGATGCAAGGATGATTCAACACACACAAATTAACAAGTGTGCTACATCTCATTAACAGAATAAAAGATAAAAATCAAATGATTATTTCAATAGATGCGGAAAGAGCATTTCACACAATTCAACATCTTTTCATGATAAAAAACAACTCTCAGCAAAGTGACTATAGAAGGATGTACCTCAACATAATAAAGATGATGTATGACAAGCCCACAGCTAACATCATACTCAATGGTGAAAGGTTGAAAGCTTTTCCTCTAAAATCAGGAACAAGACAAGGGTGCCCACTCTCACCACTCCTGTTCAACATAATACTTGAAGTTCTAGCCAGAGCAATCAGGCAAGAAAAAGACATAAAATGTATCCAAATTGGAAAGGAGGAAGTAAAATTGTCTCTATTTGCAGATGATATGATCTTACATATAGAAAACTCTAAAGATTCCACTAAGTCTCCACCATTCTTAGAAATAATAAATGAATTCAGTAAAGTTGTAGGATACAAAAATCAACATACAAAATTCAGTTGTGGGGACCAGCCAGGTGGCCTAGCCGTTAAGTGCGCTTGCTCCACTGCAGCTGCCTGGAGTTCGCTGGTTCGGATTCCAGGCTTGCACAAATGTACTGCTTGTCAGGCCATGCTGTGGTGGTATCCCATATAAAGCAGAGGAAGATGGGCACAATGTTAGCCCAGGGCCAGTCTTCTTCAGCAAAAAGAGGAGGATTGGCATCGGATATTAACTCAGGGCTGATCTTCCTCACACAAAAAAAAAAAAATCAGTTGTGTTTCTTACACTAACAACAAATTATCTGAAAAAAATTAAGAAAACAATCCCATTTACAGTAGCATCAAAAACAATAAAATACTTAGGAATAAATTTAACCAAGAAGGTGAAAGATCTCTACACTGAAATCTATAAGACATAGATGAAAAAAATTGAAGACAGAAATAAATGGAAAGATATCCCATGCTCATAGATCAGAAGAATTAATATTGTTAAAATGTCCATACTACCCAAAGATATCTATAGATTCAATGCAATCCCTATCAAAATTCCAATGGCCATAGATGTGTGGGTTTCTTTCTGGGCTCTGGATTCTGTTCCATTGATCTGTGTGTCTATTTTGGTGCCAGTACCATGTTGTTTTGGTTACCATAGCTTTGTAGTATGTTTTGAAATCAGGGAGTGTGATACCTTCAGCTTTGTTCTTTCTTCTCAGGATTCCTTTGGCTATTTGGGGTCTTTTGTTGTTTCATATAAATTTTAGGATTAGTTGTTCTATTTCTGTGAAAAATGTTGTTAGAACTTTGAAAGGGATTGCATTGAATGTGTAGATTGTTTTAGGAAGTATGGACTATTTAACTATGTTAATTCTTCCAATCCAACAGCACGGAATATCTTTCCATTTCTTTGTGTCTTCAATTTCTTTCAACAATGTTTTATAGTTTTCGGTGTACAGATCTTTCACCTCTTTGGTTAAGTTTATTCCTAGGTATTTTATTCTTTTTGTTGCAATTGTAAATGAGATTGTATTCTTAATTTCTCTTTCTGCTACATCTTTGTTAGTGTACAGAAATGCAACTGATTTTTGTATGTTGGTTTTGTATCCTGCAACTTGACTGTATTCATTTATTATTCGACAAGGGAGCCAAGAACATACAAGGAGAAAGGAAAGTCTCTTCAATAAACGATGTTGGGAAAACTGGTCAGCCACATGCAAAAAAATGAAAGTAGACCCTTACCTTACACCATACACAAAAATTAACTCTTGAGGGTATTATGCTAGGCAAAATAAGTCAGAGGGACAAAGCCAAATACCATATGATCTCACTCATAAGTAGAAGATAAAACAACAATAAACAATCACATAGAAACAGAGATTGGATTGGTAGTTACCAGAGAGGAAGGGGGGAGGGAGGAGGGTGGAAGGGATGATTAGGCACACTTGTGTGGTGATGGATTGTAATTAGTCTCTGGGTGGTGAACATGAAGTAATCTATATAGAAATCGAAATATAATGAAGTACAACTGAAATTTATATAATGTTATAAACCAATGTTACCATGATAAAAAAATCGTTAAAAAAAAATTCCAACAGCATTTTTCACAGAAATAGAAAAAACAGTCCTAAAACTCTTATGGAACCTCAAAAGACCTGGAATAGCTAAAGCAACCTAGAGAAAGAAGAACAAATCTGGAGGCATCAGACTTTCTGATTTCAAACCACATTACAAATCTATAGTAATCAAAACAATATGGTACTGGAATAAAAACAAACACATAGACCAATGGAAGAGAATTGGGAGCCCAGAAATAAACCTATGCATACACTGCCAACTAATATTTGACAAGGGAGCCAAGAATACTCAATGGGGAAGAGATAATCTCCTCAATAAATGGTATTGGGAAAACTGGATAGCCACATGCAAAAGAATGAAACTGGCCCCTACCTTACACCACTCAAAAAAATTTACTCAAAATGGATTAAAGACTTAAATGTAATACCTGAAACCATAAGCTCCTAGAGAAAACATAGAGAAAAAGCTCCTTGACATTGATCTTCATAATGATTTTTTGGATATTAACCCAAAAGCACAAGCAACAAAACCAAAAATCAACAAGTGGGACTACTTCAAACTAAAAAGCTTCTGCACAGCAAAGGAAATCATCAACAAAATGAAAAGACAAACTATGGAATGGGAGAAAATATCTGCAAACCATATATCTGATAAGAGGTTATTTTCCAAAATATATAAGGAACTCATAAACTCAATAGCAAAAAAACAAATAATCCAATTTAAAAATGGGCAAAAGACTTGAATAGATATTTTTCCAAAGAAGATATACAAACGGCCAAGAGGTACAAGAAAAGGCGCTCAACATCATTACTCATCACAGAAGGACAAATCAAAACCACAATGAGATATCACCTCACACCTGTCAGAATTGCTTACAGGAAGTCAGTTAAGGAAGATATTTCTGACATGATAGCAAAACAGAAATCAAAAAGACAAGAGAAAACAAGTATTGGAGAGGACATGGAGAAAAGGGAACACTTACACACTGCTGGTCGGAATGCAAACTGGTATAGCCACTGTGGAAAACAGTATTGAGGTTCCTCAAAAAATTAAAAACACAACTACCATATGATCCAGCAATCCCACTTCTGAGTATATATCTGAAGAAAATTAAATCACTATCTCTAAGATATTATCTGCACTCCCATGTTCATTGCAACATTATTTACGAAAGCCAAGACATGGAAACAACCTAAACTTCTGTCAATAGATGAATGGATTATTCAGCCATATAAAAGAAGGAAATCCTGCTATTTGGGACAACAAAGGTGAACCTTGAAGGCATTATGCTAAGTGAAATAAGTCAGACAGAGAAAGAAATACTGTATGATCTCACTTACACGTGGAATCTATAAAAACTGAACTCACATAAACAGAGAGTAGATTGGTAGTGGCCAGAGACAGTGGGGTGAGTGACATAGGTGAAGATAATCAGAGTACAAACTTCCAGTTATAAGATGAATAAGTTCTGGAGATCTAACGTACGCATGATGACTATACTTAACAATACTGTACTGTATACCTGAAAGTTACTAAGAGAGTATATCTTAAAAGTTTTCTCCACACAAAAAAAGGTAACTATGTGAAGCAATAGATGTGTTAACTAACCTTATTGTGGTAATCACTTTTCAATATATACATATATGAAATCATCACGTTGTACATCTTAAACATACACAATGTTATCTGTCAATTATATCTCAATAAAGTTGGGAAAAAAATACAACAAAGAATCTTTCTAAGAAAATAAAAATAAAAAAGGTTAAGAGCCATGGAGTATAGAGTGAGAGGGTCTAATATATGCCCATTCAGAGTTCCATTTTGGACAGGCAATGGCTGATATTTTTCTAGAATTGATAAAAGACTCCATCTCTCAGATCCAAAAACCCCAGTGTATTCCATGTTCACATACACTCCCAGAATAATATACTCCCAGACACATTACAGTGAAGCTGCAGACCATGAAGAGGGAAAAATAAATTAAATACAGCCAGAAAGGACAAAACACCAACAAAGAAATGATAATTAGAGTGACTACTGACTTTTCAATAACAATAATGGGATACAGAAAATAATTACAATGTGCCAAGAGAAAATAACCACCAATGTCAAATGATATAAAACCAGTAGAACTATCTTTCCAAAACAAAGGAGTTCTTATATAACAAAACTTGTAGTTTACCTTCAAAGAATGAAAGTTTTTAAAAACTCTAAAGGATGTACTTCATTGGAAGGAAGACAATCCCAAGTAGAAAGTCTGAGAAGAAACAGCAAGAAAATATATTGGTAAGTATATAGTTACACCTAAACAAATATTTACTATATAAAATCTAATACATACATATTAAATGACAAAATGTAATTTTAAATCAGTGAGGAGAAATGATGTATTATTCAATAAATGATATTAGGAAAATTGGCCAGATACTAATTAAAAATAAGTAGATTCATATCTTACATCTTACATTTTTAAAATTCCAGAATTATTAAAACTTAAATATAAAACTAAAATGACACAACTATTAAAATGTATGCAAATTTTTGAAAATTTTAACTAGCAAAGATATTTATAACACTATAGCAAAGCAGAAATCACAAAGGAAAATTCTGATTTAATGTTAATTAAAAACTGGCAAAATATAAGAAAGGCAACGTAAAAATGATACTTAGAAAATATTTACAATATAAATGATCAAGAGATAATTTAAGAACTCATACAAATGAAAATGAAAAGGACAATGACCCCATTTTAAAAATGAGCAAAGCAAATGATCAGGCATCTCACAAAAGAGTGAAAGCAAATGCTTAATAAACAGAAAGCAAGAAACTTCCTTATTAATGAAGGCCATGAATATTACAACCATTATGAGCTATCAATTTTGCTTGTGACACGATTAAGATCAAATTGAATAATTCCCATTGTCTACGAAGGTGTGTAGCCACATTTAACAATATGTGTCATATCTTCTGGCTTCATTCCTCAATTTATGGGAATTTAGCCTAAGTAATAAATTGGACAAGAATATAATGATATTACGTAAGGATGTTCATTATAGGGCTGTTTAAAAGAGTAAAAAAATTAAAAATCACTCAACTTGTTTGTGAGTACAAGACTGGTTAAATAAATAAGATAAAACCTGCAGTGGAATATTATACAATCTTTATAAATGTTGGTTCATAAGTTGGTCCCCGTACACAGACGACAAGGAGAAACTAAAGAAAGAGGCAGACCACTCCAGATTGGTAGGTGGCACATTTAATAAGCAAGGGAACTTATGAGGCTTGTCTTGGGCCATTGCAAGGTGAGTAAATCTCCACACCTGCCTGCCAGAATCTTAAAAGTTTATATAGAGGCCTTAACTGAGTTCAGTCACGTCTACCGTCCAGATGGTCTCAACACCACCTTACTCTCTCAAGGCTACATCCTTGAAACACCTCTGGCTATGGGAATGGTGGGTGGAATGTATATTCCAAGGACAGGGGAGGGGATGAGGAGCCTCCAATTGCTCGGATTTAGCTCACAGGTCAATCACTGGTCATGTCCTTTTGATGACCTCCTCCACCAATAAATTGTGATGACAGAAAAAGATGCCAATATAATATTGGTAAATTACTATTATCTTGGAAGTGGGTAAAGCAGGCTAAAAAACTGTAGTTATAGTGTAATGTCAACATGTTTATTTGAAAAATAAATAAAAATACATATAACATATAAATTCATGTAATCTGAGTTACTACTGAAGAATATTTTTGTCATTGTAACTGCACCATCAGAAGATACTCTTATGCAAAACTTTAACTCTAAACCACATTTTTTGACAATGCAATTATGCATAGTTTTATACATTTTAGTTTATACATACATAAATGTATACATTTATACATTATGTTTGATGGCAACTAAGCTGAAAAAATATGCTAATTCTTCCTTCACATCACCTTCACGTGCAAATTACACATCTACTTGATAAATGCATGTTACAAAATTCTGCACGTAAATGATATTTAAGTTTTGATAGTTTCACTGTTTCTTTAGCCATTATACTTCCACAAATTATATACATCTAGAACCTGCACATCTATGCACATCTAGAACCTGCAAAATAAAATTCACAATGTCTGGAATCCAATCAAAGATTACCATGCCTACAAAAAAACAGGAAACTATGATCTATAGTGATGAGAAAAATCTATCGGAACTGACACAAATGTTAGCATTAGTTGACAAAGACATTTGTATAGTTATAACTGTAATCTATAAATTCAAAAAGTTAAGTAGAGACACACAGTATATTTAAAAGACCCAAAGTGAATTTCTAAAGATAACTCTAATGAGTAAAATCAAAATACACTCATGGGATTAATGGAAGAAAAGAAATTGCAGAATAAAAGATTAATGAACTTGAAGAAATAGCAATATCCAACAGGAAAAACAAAGAGAAATTTTTCAATAACATAGCATCAGTGAGCTGTGGGACAAATTCAAGTGGCTTAAGATATGTGTTTTCAGGGGCCCTGAAAAAGAGGGGGAATAAAAACAAGACAAAAAAATATTTGAAAAAATTACAACTGAAATTTTTCAAGTTTGATAAAAACTATCACCCCACAGATCCAAGAGACTCAATGAATTCCAAATAGAAGAAATGAGAACAAAATTACACCAAGGTACATCATAATCAAATTGTAAAAATAAGTAAATAAAAGTGAAAAAGATAAATTTTAAGAGTAGCCAGTAAAAAAAGACACATTATATTTAAAAGAGAGAGAGAGAGAGAGATTACAAAGGTGCACTAGGAAACCCTTGAGGGCGATGGATATGTTCATTATCTTGATTCTGGCTTTGTTTCAAACTGGATTTACATTCACATATAAATGGGTGTCCCAACTGTCAGTTCTCATACTGTGGCAGCTGTGTGTTGCTGTGATACTGAAAGCTATGCCACCAATATTTCAAACACAAACGGGGTCACCCATGGTGGACAGGTTTCAGTGGAGCTTCCAGACTAAGACAGACTAGGAAGAAGGACCTGGCCACCCACTTCTGAAAAAATTGGCCATGGAAACCCTGTGAATCCAGTGGAGCATTGTCTGATAGAGCGCCAGAAGGTGAGAGGATGGCACAAAAAGACAAGGCAGAGTTCCGTTCTGCTCTACATACGGTCGCTAGGAGTTGGAATCAACTCCACAACACTAACAACAAATATCTGGGGGTGCGTGTGTGTTGTGTATTTACATCAAAACTTATCAGATTGTACACTTGAAATATGTGCAGTTTGTTGTATGGCAATGATACCTCCATATCGCTGTTTTTAAAAGGCAGGTCAAAGACAAAAGCATAGGTTTTCACCTTGGTCTCAGATCTCAAGATCCCTTTTCATTTTGTTTGTTTTGCCTTTGCTTCTATGGACAATCTCAAATAATAGAGTCTTCTTGGTAGCGTGGTCTAACAAGAAGAACACGGGATTAGAAATCAGAACCAAATTTTTGTTTTGGCACTGAATATCTGTGTGACCCTGAGCACATTACTCAAACCTTGGACTCTGTTTTTTCATCCAAAAAATGAGGAGGCTGCACTGCATAATCTCTTAAATTTCTTCAGCATCTATGATTTGCTGTGAATCAGATTAGAGGTAACACAGAAAGACTCCTCCCCTCAAAACTGATTCCACAGCAGCAGTAGGACTTGCATCTGGGCACAATTAAATCACTTACCATTCAGATGGATACAGAGAAGCAATGAAAGCAGAAAGAATATTTGGCACTCCATAAGTTTCCATCTGCTGTACGTTCGAAGGTTCCCAGCAAAGGGAAAGTCCTGACCTGTATAGTGGATATCAACTCAGGGAAGCTGTTAAAGCAACAATAACAAAGCAGGCAGCTCCGTCCTGTCATCCTGGGAAAGACACAGACACCTACCCATAGGGCTGGCACAGTGAGGCCCATTTTGAATCACAAATGAGGACTTTGGACTAAACGGTCTGTGAAGCCCCTCCTACTTGCTCCAGCAGTCTGTGATTTGCATTTTTATTGTAGAATGAAGATTAAAATGGAAACAGATGAACACTTTTCACACCCAGTCCCAGTTTCATGAGAAATGTTTCTGCACAAAAATGTTTAATTGCTTTGCAGAAGTCACAAAGATGATTCAATGCCTCTTTCTTCTCCAAATGTATGTAACTATTAATTGTGCTTGTACAATATAGAAAACATGATGTTTGGGGATAATTTGGAAATGAACATGGACAATATTCTCTGAAATAGCTATCACTGTTTCTAAGTCAGCAGGTGCTTGCTGAATCTTGCTATGCTCATTTCCCCTTTTGGCTTTGGCCCTTAAGAATATTTGTATCTTTTTAAAGTGTATTTAAACAAAAAGATGAAGCAATTGTTCCCAAAAATGTCTCTGCAGTTGGTTACTTATATTTATTGGTGGGTGTAGCAGATACTCCCAATAGCCATTCCTGCCTGCCAGTCCCTTACCACTTGCCTGCCTTCATTCAAGTTTGAACACATTCCCAGCCCATTCTTGAAGCTAGGAGTGGCCATATGACACAATTCTAGCCATTGGGACATAAACAGAAGTCAGGTAGCAGCTCCTGGGAACTTTTGCTTACTCTGATGAGGTTTATACATCCCCCATGACCTATCCCAACCCCACAGCATGTTTTTCCTTCCCTGAACACAGGAGCTATGCCTGGACCTGCAACAGCTATCGTGCATCCATAAAATTACTAGTTGACATGCCAAGGGCAGTAGAGGGAAGAGAGAAAAGGCTTAAGTCTCTAATGACATAGTTGAGTCAAAAAGATAAATAAACAACCTATTTGTTTAAGCCTCTGTTAGCCGGGCTGTCCAGTAGCTGCAGCAGAACATATTCCTTATCGATGCAAGCAGGTTTGGGGAAAAGGATTAATTGCCTTTTAGTTTGAGAATATACGTGTAACTTGCAAAACAAATGAACTTGATCCTTGATTGTTTCTTAACATTAAGAACACCGCCATTATTTAACAGGGCTGCTACACATAGTCTTGATTTCCATCAACATCCCAAAGAAGAAATATTAGCAAAATATCACCATCTTTGATAAACAGCATAAGATATTACTCATATATATATATATATCATGATCCAGTTTCTATCATGGTCATAGCTTCTTTCCTATTACCAAAAACCATAGTTAAGTATCTAGCATAAGCGTGTTATCTCCCTCAAAAGTCATGGTGACTGAAATAAGGAGTCTGGGTAAAGGTTAAATGAAGGAGTTCATTGGATAATCAAAGTGAGGAACTGGAGTCCTGCGAAACAGTCCAACAGAGTATTCTGAGGAACTGCTCCGAGGTCTACAGATCTGATGCAGTTTATACTCCCTTTAATGAAGCAGTGTACATGCAGGAAAGGGCTTGCACACCTGATATTCGTACACTTCAAAGACAACATGAACAAGAGCCTTTGGTTATCCATCAAACAAGGCTTGGAATGTCAGTGTTATCAATGTGTGGCGGGAGAGAAGGGCCGGGATCATTACTTTTTTCCCTCAATCTCTAAGAAGTGCAGCTGGGAAATGTGAAGGTGAGGGACTCGTTGTCTCTTCCTGTTGCTGATTCATCCTGCTGGCGTCTCAGTCATGAGACAAGGGGCCGCACGGTCATTTAGACACAGGCTTCCGAGGCCTGTACGGCTGCATGGTTTTTTATTATACTGACTTTGAACCTATGCAGCTAGCTTGCTAGATTCGCCTGTTAGACCAGAGAGAGGGGTCCCAAAGTTTGTTTCCAGTCACAGTCATTTCATTCATTCATTTAATAAATAGTCAAAAGACCCACTATGTATCAGATACTGTCATTTCACATTTTCTCAACTGGTAAGTGCAGGTACTTGCCAATCCTTGGCATCCAACGTGCTTCAAACTCGAAGGATACACATTTTTTATACTTAGGAGAGAATAAAATAGCTATGATTTGTTATGTTATGCTAGCTATACTGAAATCTAGATCAGGGATCAGCAAACTTGTTCTGTAAAAGGCCAGATAGTAAATAGTTTAGGCTTTACATCTATATGGTCTCTGTTGCAACTGCTCAGCTCTGTCCTTGTAGCATGAAAACAGCCATAGACAACATGATTGGGACATGAAAACAGGCAGCAAGCCAGATTTGGCCCACAAGCCACTGCTAAATGAAACCTGTTGATTTGCCCTGAATGCTTCAATCACCTGATTATGCCTTACAGAATAAGCGAATGGAAACTTTCAAAACCTCACTAATGTTTCATGTGTAGTTATAATAAAGTGTTACACAGAATCTCCAATGTGTACTGCTTTACCAATGAGTGATTCTAGATTTCTTAATTCCTCCTTCTATTTATTTGGGGGAAATCAGTCTTGTCGCATAGCAATAGGCAGCATTACCATGAATGCATTATGATCTGAAATCACATTTCCACTGACGACTGATAATCCTCATGGAAGCCGCATCCATAGCACAGGGGAGTACCCCATTCATCTCCATGCTCATCCCTGTTATCTTCCCCCAGAGACCACCCATCACGGCTGTTTTTCTCATGTCACATAAGCACCCTGGCAGGGTAATAAAGGATGGTACTCTTTGGATTGCCTGATTTTAAGTGTCTTCCTTGAGTTTAGTCTGACCACTAGAGATTTACATAGGGTCCTCTTTCATATGGAAGTTAATGGGACATGAGGTTGCAAAAAAATAACAATAATAGCATTAAATAGAAAAAAGTGCTTATCATTCTTGGCAAAGAGGACAAGAAAACATTATTTATAGAGTATTAAAAATGATGGTTCTTGTCGCTGTAGGGCTCAGAAACAAAACTCCAAAGAATGACTTGGCCATTGATGACAATTGCTATTCTTATTAAGATTATCTCCTATGCACATTTGGCAACAATAAATCATATGAATTGTCTTTTTATGATCAAATATCTTCTGATTCCTTCATTTTGCCAGCCAGAAACAGAAACCAGGACATTACGAGAGCCTCAGGCAGCTGCGGCCCACCCACCTTTGTCTCATTCATTCTGACTTATTACCCTTCCTGGGGCTGCAGCCCTTCTTCCAGGACTGGAGCTCTGCCCACATTTCCATTATTTTTGGCTAGTATCCTATTAAATGAAGGTGACTTTGATTTCCAGGCTCAATAAAAAGACTGGAGGATGGCAAGGCGGTGTGGCTAGAGAATGATTTACTGAGAGAATATATTATTAGTAAGGCACTCTGCTAAGCTCTGTATATATTTAATACGTTATCTCATATTACTCCTTTAACCTCTCAACAGTACCCCAGATTGGGTGCTATTATCATCAGTTTATAGGTAAGAAAACTGAGGCTTAGGGAGTTTAAGAGATTTACTCAAGTTCACACTGCTGGTAAGAAGTGGTGCTCCTTCCATTGCACCATACTGCCTCCTGGATTCTGGTTCTTTCCAGCCTCTTCCCCTAGAATCTGAATTTATCGTCAGTTTCTCCAGATGGATATGGGAGGACTTCCGAAAACAGTGATCACTTGGCAGTGGATACTCTGCATTGATTTTGGATTACCTGGAGCTATGCCCACATTTTCCTTCCAGAAGGAACTTGAGACTACAGATCTTCCTCGACTAATGATGGGGTTACATCCCAATAAGCCCATTGTAAATTGAAAATATCATGAGTCAAAAATGCATTTAACATATCTAACCTACCAAACATGATAGCTTAGCCCAGCCTACCTTAAACGTGCTCAGAACACTTACATTAGTGTACAGTTAGGAAAAATCATCTAACACAAAATTTATTTTATAATAAAGTGTTGACTATCTCATGTAATGTATTGAATATTGTACTGCAAGTGAAAACCAGAATGGTTGTACGGGTACAGAATGGTTGTAAGGGTACTGGTTGATTACCCTCATGATGGTGTGGCTGATTGGGAGTTGTGGCTCGCTGTGGTTCGCTGCTGCTGCCCAGCATCACAAGAGAGCAATATACTACATATTGCTAGCCCAGGAAAAGATCAAAATTCAAAATCTGAAGTACAGTTTCTACTGAAGGCACATGACTTTCAAACCATCATGAAGTCAAATCATCCTAAGTTGGGGACCGATGTGTATTGTGTTTGAGCAGCCCAGGTGTTTGCTCCAGGCCAAGCCTCTATCACCGGACAACTTCTCTCCAGCTCCTATCCTGCGCCCTGGTAAACAGATCTCACGCCCTCCCTGACAGCCCAGTATTTCTGGATACCTTGTATACCCAAACCGTGTCTACTCGGGTCACATTTTTTCACTGTAAATCTTTGAATGTTTAAACCTACCAATGAAAAGGAAGGACAGTGTCCCATCTTAAAAAACACTTCAATAATAAATTGTATAATATGAATTTATGCAATTAAATTTTTGTATGAAATGGAACATTCCAATGAAATTATTATTTTTTCATTAATAGTTTTGGAGTTCGAGGTCCTGGAAGGTATAATGGTATGTGCAAAGAGATACATGGAGCTTTTGCTATGTATTTAAATCATGAGACCTAGTCCCAACTCCAAAAGTTTGAATAAATTGGCTAGTGAATTGATACGTACCACAACTGTAAGCGAGTCTTGCTTTATGTTGCATAATGAGGGCATATCAGCTGCAACTCAGTCCGGGCCTATGTCATAGCTGAAATAGTTGAAGGTGTCTTTGATGTCTCTTCACCCCTTCTGTGGTACCTCTCCCTAGACCCTACTACTGTCATGTGTCACCCAGATATGCCCATGAGAACCCCTTAAACTCCAGACCTTTCCCATTCTCATTTTTGTCCCTATCAAAATTATCTGTCTGAGATCTCATTTTCTCAGTCATACTCTCTATTTCCAACCAAAAAAAACAAATCCACGATATATTCTAAGTGCCTTAGTATATCTCCCTTCAAAGGTAACAAATTATCAGTTTGGCTCCCAGGATTGGAGGCTAGAGGACACTGGTCAGAAGGAGGAGAGTTAAGGTAAAGGATTTCAGGTGACCACAAAAGCACAGAAGGTTGGACAGCTTGGAAAACAGCCAAATGATATGGCAGGTACAGATGGCAGCAGTCCAGTACCCAGGGATTCAGATGGCAGCTAATTGACAGGAAAAAAATGACCAGGCAGGTGGCTAATGGCACAGGCCCAGCTACCTAAAGTTAGGTCAGGCACAGGGTCAGAAAGCCAGTAATATTAAGTCTGAGAAATAAGGAAGTCATAGAAACTGAATAATTTTTACCTGAAAAGCCTGGGTTACTGAATCGTTTCCCTCCCCAGCTTTGGCACAGTTTTGTCCAGGTGTGGTTAACCATAAGAGTCTGAGAATGAAAGCGATGTAATAGACTCAGATGATGAGATACTGAACAGCACCTGAGGGGCTAAGGTTAACCAGACCATTGACCAAGCCTCATGAACAAACCTTGATTATCCACCTCCTTCAGGAGAGGGAAGATTTACAGTATAAGGAGAATGGCAATGACTGAATCCATTCTACAGCAAGGGAGAAAAACTCATAGAGATTAATTTTATCTGGGAGTAGAAGGATGGACAGGGAATTGAGAAGCAACAGTCAAGAGAGATTTCACAAAGGAGATGACATTTGAGCTTAATTATGGAGCATAAATAGAACATTATCATAAAGGAAAAAGGACATTGCAATTGGGGGTACAGTGTGAGCAAAGGCAAGGAGGCCTGAAAATATGCATTGTACTTGAGGATTTGTGGGTTGTCTAGTGTGATTACCATATACACAACATGATAGGAAATAGCAAAAACTAAGCTAGACTATGCATATATGTGCGTGTGTGTATATATATGTGTGTATATATATAATGTGTGTACAGACATACAGTCATATATGTATATTTATATATAAATATGCATGTATATACACAAATATATGTAGTTGTTGTTAAACTGTAATCAGATTATGAAGGTCTTTGACTATAACCCCTAGGGAATTGAACTTGACCTTAAGGGAACCCATTCAAAGATTTTCATCAAGCAAAGAGTCATAACCAGTTTTGTAAAATCAGTGGTAAGAATGCAGAGGATGGATTGGAAAGAGAGAGAACCACAGCCCAGAGACCAGACCCATCAAAGGTCAATTGTGACACTCCATGTGAGAGATGACTTGGGCTAGAGCAGGGCAGTGGTCACAGGATGGAGAGGAAAAGGCGGTTTCTGGAGTCTTTGAGGGGTAGAATCAACACAGCTTAATGACCTATTTTACGTGGAGGAAGAGAAACATTGAAACATTCCTAACTATGCAACTGAGGATGGATGAGATGGGAAGGCCGTTAATGAAGACAAAGAAATAAATGAAGATTTGGGGGACAAGACTATAAATTGGATTTAAATTTGAAAAATAGAAAACAAAAAAACCTGGAACATCAGAGTAAGGCTGTGCTCTAGAATTGAGAATCCAGTATATTAGTAATGTTTGAATACTTGGGAATGTACAATATCACCCAGGGAAATGTCTAGGAGAAGGGAGGGAGGAAGAGACAGAACTTGGAGAAGACTAAATTCACCTACGCACAGAAGGATGTGTCCTGACTACAAAGTAACTGTGCAGCCATTTCAGCCAAATGGGTGTTCCCAATCGGGTGATTCTTATACTTGAAGTAGGTGAGGGAGAGGGGGACAGAGCATGCTTAAGCGAGAAGTACTGAGAAGCAGGAACGTTTTTCTGTACTCAAATACACCCACATTGACAGCCAGCCACTCTCGCTATTCAAGTCTCCTTGAAAGAATGAGAAAGCAATAATGGTCTGTGGGGTCCTTTCTAGTCTTTGACTCTGTAGTCCTATAATGCTCTCCTCTTAGAAGCACTTGCTTAACTTCTATGTTGTCTACAGAATCCTGGCCTTTTCATGGGTGATGCTGGACTGGTAATGGCACGGTCACCATCTAAAATGCATCTGAGTTCACGGCAAGCAAGACCACCATTGGCATTATGCAGCAGACCTGGACGACAACTTTCTGGGAACACGCTAGTCCTGTTGTGGCCAAAATACCCCATGCAAATTAAGTTTATATCCATCCTTATTTCCTGGTAACAATTTAGATGTAATTTTTCAGGTCATTCAGCGACATACAGTAAATGACTTCTTCTGTAAGTTACACTGATCAAAAACAAACATCCATGTTAATTAACCTGATTGTGGTAATCATTTCACAAAGTATATGTAAATCAAATCATCACTTTGTACACTTTAAATATATCCAACTTTATTTGTCAGTTATACCTCAGTAAAGCTGGAAAAGAACAAAGAAACAAACATCCAGTTTATTACATGCTTAGAAACCTCAGTAAATAGTAAAGCTGGGATTACAAATGTACCTCACAGGGTTGTTGTGAGGGTCAAATATTTGTGGCAATGTTTTATAAACTTTCAATTACTATATAATTGTTAGTTGTTATTAGTAGTGTCAGACCCCTGGAGTTTATTTAATGATACATAGGATTAAATGGCAAAATGATTTTCATTTCATTTTTACTACAGCTCATAAAAAATAGTAAATGATTAAGACATTAATCCAAAGAAATATGGAACATTTTAACAGACAGAATGTGTATTCTGATGAGCTAGCTGAAAAATATTCATAAAATTGTATGCATTCAATTCAGCACCTACATAAATACAAAGAGAAACTCTAGCCCTTTCATTGTGAATAATGGACTATAGTAAATTAGGCTGCCAACAAGAGCTTAAACAGATGTGTTTCATCTAATCAATAACATCATGTGAATGGCAAAACTATTGAACATCAGTGAATCAAAAAGACATCAATTTCATAGTTCTATTCTTGAAGTAATATTGTATGGGCATTATTTTAGGATAAAATTCTGTCCCAAAATGATTAATCAAAGCTAGATAAAATGCAGAAAAGCATTGTTGTCCCAGATCCGAGGTTTAATAAAGAATCAGCTCATCCTGAGGGAATACATTCTAGTTTCCACATGTCTCTGCAATATTTTACATCTATGCTCAAGAAAACCCTGGGGTGAAGAAAAAGATATGACTGAATGACTGAACATTTTAACAAAACCCTTTAACTCACAGAAGAACGATGAGGAGATTAGATGGTTCAGAAGAAAATCAGAACTACGAAAAGTAAAGAAAAATTTACAGCCAGGGTGAGTAAAGTAAATGCAGGCTCCCACATTTCACAAGAATATACGTGTTCGTAAGGGGAAAAAAATATGTTGACAATGTAATCAACTTCCTATGTATCCCAAGCATTTGAGGGCATCATGGAATGTAATTTTTTGAAAGAAAATTTCTGTTCAAGAAATAAGAATTATCTATAAATGGGGCCTTTGCCTGAAAAGACAGAGACAGGAATCATTTCTACGCTAGAACAAAGCTGCAGGTTTGTACAGTGGTGGTCTATTTGGGAATGCAGACCTAATTCTACTGCTCACAGGGCTTACTGTCTCCAGGAATTTCCAGCCACTTCCTTCTACAGAGGCCCTGGTGTGACACAGGCTGAGTGGGATGGCCATTAACAAGGAAATGTTGGCCCAGGACAAGAATCAATCCCAGCTGTCTTCTTACGTGATCACATGATAATTTTCAAAGCCCAAATATTCTCCTTGATTTGGTGTTATGGCAATTAAGCTCATTTTTCAGTAGCTGAAAATGCATGACTATATATTTACCCCTAAATACTTAAAAAGGAAACAAAAAGCCATATTTCTCAAGAAAAGCAGACTTGGCTTGCCTAGACTATAGATCAAATTAAGTGGAGACCATGAGGCAAATGAGCCCAGATTTGGGACAACAAATTCTGTTGATGGATTTGGCTCCACTAGACTTGGGTACAAACTACACCAAAATAATGGGATTTGGTTCCATGTGAGAACAAAATTATGGAGCTAAAAAAAAATAATAATAGCTCCTTCTCATTACAATCAACTACTAAATGATTCTGCAAGGGAATCCTTGAGTGCAATCCTTGCACTCAAATGAATTAGTTGTATAACTGCTACTCTTTCATTAAAATGATTTAATAGTTCCACAAATGTCATGGTATTAGCATTTTATGCAAAGCTATAAAACAGTAGCAAGTTAAAAAACCAACTGCCTTTAAAAGTCAGCACTTTGGGACTATGTTTATGAGACTACACGGTCACTTTGTGATATGAAATAGCAGCGTCACTAAGATAAATATTGGTTGTTGGCCAGTTTTATTTTGGGCTGGAGGCTATTAAAGGAATGAAGCTGCCGAATTCATCTTTCATTTGGATGGGCTTCAACAACACGTGTACACTGGCTAACTCATCCCAAGATATCTCTCAGGATAAGAGAAGCTTTTTGGAGTATTTCCTTAAGAAATTATTTAATTACATATTTTTACAACGTTTAAACAGCTCCTTTAAGAGCAATCAAAAACATATTTACAGGCAGGTGATAGACATGTCATGGCAAAACAAATGACTTTCAGAAAGACAAAGGGCATATGTGTAGCTGTTGACTCTGTTGACAGTCTATCCCTAGTCCATTGGTCTCTAAATAAATATTAGATGTTTTTCATCCTCAATAGAGTATGGCAGGTGATGTTTATATTTTTTGTTATTGTTTCCAAAATTATTCTTTAAACAAAATTTTGATAAGAATTAGCAACACACTTAGGCAGGATAGTAACCCCCAAGGTTCCACAAGGTTTAAATTATTAATTGGACATTAGCTAATTGCTAAGGTTTAATGATAACATGTGCCTAGTGATATAGTTAGCATTCAGATTAAAAATATAGTTTTGGATTCTCATAATACTGCATGTAAATGGATAAGATTTAAATGGCTAATACACTGTCAATGGTCCTTCGGGAGCTAATGCCACATAAGAGATTGGTTAGCAAAAACAAATGGGGAACAAAGTAAGTCTCCTCTTTTCAGTGCTATTGGCTTTCTTTGCATATTACCTAGGCTACTCTTCAGCTCACATGTTCAATAATATGTATTGCAAAGGAGGCAGCATGATGTAGTGGGAGAAAATTCTATTTGGAATATTAATATTTGGGTTCAAATTCTGGCTTGACCTTGGGAAATTACATAGCTCATCTCTAAAACTAGGAAGCTGGATTGGATGATGTCTAAGATAGTGGATTGGGTGATGTCAGCAAGGAGAGCACCCTGTCATCACAGAACAGTGACAAGCCTCTAGTGGCTTGCCCGACAATTGTCAAGAGAAGTCAGAGGGTATAGGGAAGCTCTGTGTGGCCCCTTAATATGTATCTAATTGAACTGATGTGGAAGTTTCGTCACAATATATTGGAAGCGGACTTTTCTGCCCCCTGTGTGATCTCACTCCAATAATAAGCTAATTTCATTTATTGTCTTAAATTTCTAAATGGTATTTGTCATCACTTTTAAAATTCTATATTCTAGTTACAATTATTAACTGCCACCAATATCTCTGTTCCTTTTCCTTTATTATTAAAATCCCCTCAACTTTACAGGCAGGCAAACTGAAGCAGGAAATGAAGATGCGGTGAGGCGGTGTCAGAACCTAGACAAGTACTCAGGAGACTGGGTCCTAACTCTGTGGGGCCTTTGATTATTACCAGACGCTTTAATTGGAAGTTCCATCGTATCGAGTCTTTCCCGCTATTATATGAATACATTTAATTTTGCTGCCTACATCAAAAATGCAACTATTGAGTAAGCCTGTAGTAAAATGTCTACATGTCTATGCAGACTTTGGGATTCAGAAGGTAGTAGATAACTCCTGATGTCAAAAGTTTACAGTCTGATTAGAGAGGTGACTATAGAAATGAAGAGTCAGCAAAGTGTATGCAGTGGTTCTCGAAATATAGTTTATAAGACTCAATTGAGAAGCTTACTAAGGATGCAGAGTCCCAGGCTCCGTGCCTAGACCCGTGGATTCTAAGACAGTAGATCTGGGCTGGGCTCAGTAATCTGCATCTTTCACAGCACCCACATAGGTGATTCCAACTAACGCACACGGTCAGGGGACCACACATTGAGAAAAACCAGTGGATGGGAGCTCAGGCTCGGGGGTCAACTGGTTTGACTCCCAGCTCGACCACTTTCCAGCTGTGTGACCTGAATTAAGTTACTAAAGTCCTCTGGGCTTTAATGCTCTCGTCCATAAAACGAAGATACTAATAGTACCCATATGAGGTGCTTGTAACATTGGTATCCAGTAAGCACTTAGTAAAAGTTGTTGTTCTTGTTTTTATCATTAATGTTATTATAATACCAGAAACTGACCAAGTGCTGATTGGTCTGACATTGTTCCCAGAATCAATGAGTAAAAAGAGTTCTAGATAAGGGTAGAGAAAGCTCTAAGGAGGAAGAGGAAGTTGAACTAAACCTTAAAATCAATGAAAAGTTTGTATTATCAGAGCAAATAAGAAATTCTGGGTGAGGGAGACGTACTGAGCAAATCATCAAGGAAGGTGGGAATGAGCTGTGTGAGAAGCAGCCCGTGGAGTGAAGGGTCAGGATGGGGAGAAGTGGGAAATAAGCAGCCGGAAGACTGAAGTAGCCCCAGCTTCTTATTTGAAACACCTGTTTTAAGAGGCCGCTACACTAGAGAGAGGCCCCCACAGCAAGAAACAGGATATAAAAAGATCAATTTACAGTAACTCTACTTTTTAGAAAAATAATCCTTTATTTACAAAATACTTTAACACACATAACCTTAATTCGTTGGCTGCCTTCACAGGTTTAAGACACACTTCAATTTACTAAAGATAAATAATTCAACTTTACAATAAACGACTGTGAGCTTTTTTGAAAGCAAGGGACTATTTTAGTCATTTCAGGAACCTCAGACTCTAGCACAAAGCCAGGAACGTAATAGCTCTAAAAACAAATGGTTGCTCAACTAAATAGTTACATATGTATATTGTTACAATATGAAATAGGATATCCGTGAAAAAAGTCTCTTTTCTTTTGAGAGCTGCCACATCCATTTATTGCTCACATTTTCAGCTGAGGCTACTGCTTTGAAAATGCAACCAAATTCATTGCTTTCGTTTATACTGAGTGTCCATAACTATGTAAGCAGCAATAAATTAAATTAAATATTGTACATGTCAATACTCAAGCTGGATAATTCGATTGAAAATACACTGAACTCTCATTTGACTTCATAGGTATCTGAGTAACTTCATTAAATTCATAATTTAGCGGGTGATGAGAAAAGCAGAGTGCACTGAGGTGCTAAGAGCCTGTTTGTTTTTCTTCTCAGGCCTCTGTTTACATGGATCCTTCAGAGGTTTACTCACGGTCGCATCTTGATCCTCCAGGAAACATGCACATCAAACATCTCTAAACCCCCGGAAGGGGAGTATCCCCAAACTGGTTCCCACTGCCCATGAATTTCTTTTCCGATACAGGATATTTCAACTTCTCTTTCTTTATCTTGAGAAAACACTGTTAATAAAGCATATGGGATAGTTCATTTTCTTTTCTTTAACTCCTTGTGTGCTATCTTGAAAATTATGACCATGAGGCACTGAAAACATATGGGCCAGAAGTTCATGAGGGTGTACACACTTCACTGTCACAGAGGCGATCCATGTCCTGCAGACAGAGCTACTTATCACCCAGAAGGCACAAACTAAAAGCAGACCATGGGACTATGTCACTGAGGAATCAGGAACCTAGGCACGAGGAGATGTCCATGCCAGTTATTAAGATAATCATTACAGTCAAAAAGACTTGCCTTAAAAGAACCACAGCAGAAAAATGGGAATTTATCTGAAGTGATACTTTTATATTACTATGCCCACGAAGTAATTACTACTATGAAAATACTGCACTAATACAATTTGTAATCTTTGATGAACTAGAAAATATGTCTTTGCTCCCACTACCATTCACTTGCTGTCTTTGTGAACTGGGAATAAAAGGACCACCTTAAGCTTCACTTCACTAATTTGATTCCGGTTAATGCCCCAAGGGGAGCTATCAGCGTGTCTCTTCCAATTGCCTCCTAGGGAACAAGAGAGAAATATTTGGCCTATTAAAAACAATGGATGCATTTACTTCTGTACTGGACTGATGGGGACCCTGTGCTTCTGTTTACAACTGCCTGGTTCATTCAGCTCTTTGATTACCTTCTATCAGTGTGTTCACAGCCAGGTCAAGCCAATAGTGGGAGACAACTAAATCCACTGAAACAGAGCAGTTTTTATGGTAACACCTGCCTAATGTCCCCCAGTCTATTTTCATGCACATGTAGTTAAAAGTGCTCTATGCCAATAACTCAAACTTCCGTCAACATAGAGTTTGGTGGTGGGGGCTGTGGTTATTGCCTTGGAGTAAGCTCGGCCTGGGTCTGTGTGCCAGCTGATATACTTGGTAGTGGTGGGACCTTCAGCACATTATTCAAACTCTCTGAGCATTATTTTCTCTATCTATAAACAAAGATACTAATACCTCCTGAGAATATTGATATAAAGAATCTAATACTCAGCGTGTACTCAACCAACATTAGTTCATTTATAAACTTTGCTCAAAACTATGTTAAAATAACTATAATTTTGATCATAGGGGACTTAAAGAATGGAAATGAAAACAAGACAATAATGGGTTTAGGATTGTTGGGTTTTAGTTTCACACAAATTAATTTGTCCCATAAGTCAAATGGTAATTAATTGCAACAAATTGATTTCCATCAAGTATAAATACTGCCCTTATATGAGGTTTCTAAAATAACCAAGCTCATAGACTCAGAGACTCGACTGGTGGTTGTCAGGGGCTGGGGGGAGGGGGAAATGGGGACATGTTCAATGGGTATAAAGTTTCAGTTATGCTAGATGAATAAGTCTTAGAGATCTGCTGTAAAACATCGGTGCCTATGGTTAATAATACACTGTTGTGCACTTAAAAAATTTAAGACGGCAGATAATATGTTTAGTGTTTTTACTACAAAAAAAAAAGTTGGGGGGAGGGACATGAGGGACCTTTTGGAAGTGACGGATGTTTATTACCTTGATTGTGGTGATGGTTTCAGGGGTGTATGCATATGTTCAGACTTATCAAATTGTATACATTAAATATGTACAGTTTTTTTGTATATCAATTATACCTCAATAAACCTATTTTAAAAAAGGAAATAGAAACACTTAGAAAGCCTTTACCACAGCAGCTGCTCTCTACCCTAAACTATTTCCTTTCCCTCTACTTGCCTTACCCAATTCTTCCTTCTTGACTCCGCTTGGACATCTCCTTCTCCAGGAAACCATCCCTCGAGGGCTCTCCCTCACGTGCTCCTACAGCACCCTGTTCATACCTCTACGGTTGCACTTAACACTTTCTTATAGTTTAACTCCCTTCCTAAAACCACGTCTTACTTATCCTTGTATCCCTAGCACCTGCCCAGCAGTGTCTGGCACATGGCACGTGGTGACTGACTAAAGAGACACTGGCTTTACAGTCAGGCAGATGGAATCACATTCTGACTCTGCCACTTACCAGTCTGCCTTTCCTAATGCTGTGACTCTGGATACCCTCATTAGTCCTGCCCTCCTATAAAATAAACAGAATGATGACAGAATACCAAGAAAGACAGGACTACATTTGCTTTGGTGTTCAGAGTCACTGCCATTGAAGCACTGTCCTTGAAAGTCACTGCTTTTCAACATAGGCAGGGGCAGAGTGGCACCTCGAACCAGACACTTGTTCTACAAAGAATCAGTTGAGTAGTCTCTCTTGTGAAGGATAAGCATGCACCTTTGCTCTGGCAGAAGAACACAATAGAAACATTTCTGCCTTACCAACTCACACCCCTCATAATACCCGTTGGCAGCTGGGGCCGGTTTCTGGGGAAGAAGGTGGACCAATTTGTACATTGCATTTTCTGAGACAGATGGGTCTGATACCCTCAAACCCTGCTCCCTGATTCAAAGTCAGGAAGACGCATGAGGGTAGACCAGGGTAATTCAGAATAAGGCCCAGCAGAAAGAAAGGCAAAGAAAGGCCTTCTGGAATAAAATTACCTGTGGAAAAGGGGAGTCTAGGTTAGCGATACGGGCTCAAAAAGCCTGTGATTTGGAAGTCACGAGGCCTGGTAATAGCACAACGCATACTGATACTGGAAGTCTCTCAGGACCCAACTATCCTAGCACAATGCTGTGTTTAGAGGACATTTGAGTATGCTAAGGAACACATGAGTATGGACTTACAGACTTAAGTGTGATCTTGGAGCCCAGGTGTGAGGCACCACAGTGGTTTGTACAGGAACCTGGACCTTTATCATATTGCAAAGGGAAACATCAGCATCCATGGGACACTACAGCACCCAGCTGCAACAGCAGTGCCATGAGTTAATACGAAGCAATGACCAGGCTTCCCATTTCCCTCTAATTCTGGCATTAGAAAGAGAAATAACTCTTCCCTTAATCTGAACAAAGGAAGCGTCTGGAGTTCTTGGAAGTTTTTAATGGGGATAAAAGCCTCAAAGCAAACACTGGACATCCTCCTACTAGAATACCTGGGGTCTTAAACAATTAATTTGACAAAATTAAGGTGCTATGACCATATTTATACTCTGAATTAATAAAGTAAGTTATATTGGTTATGCTGATGCAAAGGCAGGATCCACACAGCCCAACTGGAGAAAGGAGCAAGCATTGGCCTGTTGAAGAAGCTGTGCTGACAAGAAACACGCATCAATCTCTCAGCAGCATGAAATTGCCACCTTCCGGCCCCAAACATTTAGTTTATTATCTTCTATGTTAGATTTCCAGATAAGCTGGAAATCCGGGCATGTCCCATTCCTGGTGCCAACGTAAATTATAAAAAAACTTTTTAATAGGGAAAAGTGTATGACATCTTCACACAAGAAACATAGAGGTATTTCAAACTATTATGCAGAGCAAACTAGAGGGAAGGAAGGGCTGACCATCCCCATGACTTCTCTCATGTCTTGGACAAATTTACCTAAGAAGTAAATGGAAGAGAACTCAGTAGAACCTACTGAAAGGGACAAGCAATCAAGGGAGGCGAGGGTGGTGTGTGGGGCCATCATGTGTCACATTTAACTCCCACCTGAGCCTTTGGAAAAAGCCTGGTGCTAGAGACCACATCAAGCAAGGACTCTAGGAGGGGCTTACTCCTCCGGGCTCCTATCTAGGTAGACTGCCATGCTTGATTACCTAAAGGGGCACCACCATGGCTAGCTCATTTTGACAGCAACCCTGCCACACCAGAAGAAGTGACACTGCCCTTGTTGAGCTCTGACTGCCACAATGAACATGGAAATAAACGCTGGTTCTAGCTCCTACTCTGTTCCTACTAGGATGCTAGATCTCCAAACTAGTTGGCAGCCCAAATCTCCAAACAACCTAACCTTTTCCTTTTCTCTTTCTTCTTTATCTGTGCCTGAAATATTCAAACAAGGATCCACATTCCCTTCATCAACCCATTTCAACTACCAGTAGAGGACAGGAACTGACATTCTTCTGTAAGATAAGCAAATGGGGAAAAAAAATCACCAAACATGTAAGGCAATAAAGCAAATCAAATGAAGGAACCAGAACAGGTGCACCCCTTTGAAATATGTGACCACCAGAAATAGGAGAAAATTTTAGACAGTTCTCAAAAGAAGAATTGAGAGAAAAGCACACATACGTGAAACCATTGTAGTTCAGTAGACCATCAGACCCTCAAGAGATCATAGTAGGCTGACATCAGAAGAAGCTAGACAGTAATGAAAACATGTAGTGAAAACACTAGAATGGACAGAATGAGTCACTGATTGGATCCTTCTAAAGATGTAATCAGGATTATAGAAGTCAAGCTCAAAATATTCTTCCACGCATGCAGAAGAAATTAATTCATGGGATAATCCAATGAAAGAAAGGATAAGATATATGGAGAGATGAGGATTGTATCTATAGAAGTCATGTCAGATATAAAAACAGAGAAGACAGAGCAGAAATAACTTTTTAAAATTAGAAGCAAACGTCTTATGATGAAGAATTGATTTTCCAAATCCCAAAGCCTAAGGAGTACCAAGCAAAATTATTTAGACATGACCTAGATAAAACGTTGAACTTAAAGATTAGCTAAAAAAATATGCAAGAATACAATCAGAAATAAAGTGATGTGCAAAAGAGCAAATATCAGATTGGTCATAGCCTTTATCAACTGAATTTTGAAGGAAAAAAGTATATTATATCTACTCAAGTAGTTATCTCCAAAGACAAAAAAGAAAAGAAATTTCAGACATTTAAATATTCTGAAATTAAAACACTTACGTACTCTTCATGAAAAAAACGTCAAAAGTATATACAACTGAAAGATGAAATGAAACCAAAAATTCAAGAAAGGGAAAAATGTGATTATAAAAGAAAGTGGTTAGTGAAATATAGTCTAAATAGTTAACATACACACAAAAAAATTAATGCAAATGTAAAATTACCATTAAGAGGCTATGTGTTGCCCAATGTAAAAATGATAATTGTCTATAATCTGAATTTAAAACCCCCAATTTGCAACAAAAATTGGCAAGTGGGGAGAGGAGGGAGGAAGCGAAGGCACTCTAAGTTTCTCGTTTTCCACAGACAGGAGAGGGCTCAGAAAAGCCAAGGTTGCTCCTCTCCTATCAACTCCAAGTTCAAAGTTATCATGTCAGTGCCTTGAAGTTAGCCATGGGGGAAGCATTTACACCACAGAAATCAGCAAATGCTACAAATAATGTTTTTTTCCCCCAGAGAGCCACTGTTGTCCAGGGTATAGTCAGTAGCACTCCTTTTATTTTTGCGTTTTTGTATTGTAGTAAAACATACATAACATAAAATTTACCATTTTAACCATTTTTAAGCATGCAATTCAGTGGCATTAAGTACATTCACAATGTTAACGCAACCATCATCACCATCATCCATCTCCAGAACTTTTTCACCACCCCAAACTGCGTCTCTGTACCCACCATACAATAACCTCCATTCTCCCTTCCCCCAAACCCCTGTAACCACTATTCTACTTTCTGTCTCTTCTAAAACCTCATGTAAGTGGAATTATACAATATTTGTTCTTTTGCATCTGGTTTATTTCACTTTGCATAATGTTTTCAAGGTTCATCCATGTTATAGCCTGTGCCAGAATTTCCTTCTTTTTAAGGCTGAAAAACATTTCATTATATATATGTATCACTTTTCTTATCCATTCATCCACTGATGGAAGTACATACTTTTTAAAACTTGTTGATAAATAGAAAAAAATGTGTTTCTATAATAAAGATCAGTAGAAACTCTGGACTTCCTGCTAATATGGCATGTGTATTCCTAAGCAGTTACTTGGAAAATAAAAGCTAAGAATGTATCATAACCCACTGTCAGTGAAATGGGTCATACTCCCTCACTGACATATCCAAGGATCCCAGCATGCTGTGCCGGAAGCCATCCCCCACTGAGAGTCTGGGTACAGGAGTTGATAAATGAATGAGCAAACCTGCACTGAGCACCTGTTCAACACCAGGCCCTGTGCTTCGTACAGTCACGTGCATCGTCTCACTAATCCACATGAAATAGAGATGCTCCGCATTAAAATCCTATATGCACTCTTTGAACCAACACAGTGTACATCAGTATTTAAACTTTTTAATGATACAAACGAACTGGCTTCTTCATTAACTTATCTAGCCTAGGTTGGATTGACAACAATCAAGGGGGTATGATATCTAAACTGTTTCTTTGTTCTCACAGTAGAGAAACCAGGATCACAGAGGTAAGTTTACGAAAGAAGAGACTTCCAAGCAATTTCTACAAGCTCAGGATATCATCTCATTTCACAGCAGTACAAGAGAAGAGAGCAATTGTTTCTGCTTTCCAGATAAGGAAAAAGGCTTAAGGTGGTCGAGTGACTTACCAACCCAGCCAAAAGGGCATGAAGTGGAAGGCAATTTCCCCAGGGAGTGAACACCCAGCGTCTGGGGAATCAGCCCACCAGATGGACTGAAAGCTGTGGGCACTAAGCGACTATGGAGCTCCAGGGTTCCCTGGCCTTAAGCAGGAGCTGGGGTGGGATTTTGCCTCCTGAACGTACCTGGCTAGGGATAGGGGATGTCGAGGGGAAGATTCTCAAGGGAGTCAGGCAGCCCTTACACTCCAAGGAGTCCCCTAACTTTGCCCTTTTGTCTTTCAAATCAAACAAACCAGAAAGGTACAAGACAGTGGTTCTTGGCATTGGCTACACATTAGAATCACCAGATCAGCACTTAAAAAGCACTGACACCCAGGCCCACCCAGGCCAATTGCAGCAGACTCTCTGGGAATGCAGCCAGGACTGAGAGCCACTAGAGTAAAGCCACAACTTGCAGTGAGGGACCACAAACTTGCACGCAGGTGCATCAGATATGAAGTGACCATCATTCCAGGGAGTAAAAGGCCAGAGAGGGAATGAACGGGAAAGGGAAAGACACATGGGCGGTTCATAAACTGAGCATCAAAAGGAAAAAGAAAGCCTGCAGGGAACTCCAAGAGCACCACTTCACCCAAGATGAAAGCGGTGATTCACATCTAACATGGAAATTGGCTAAATCCTCCACTGGTTTCATTTCTCCCACTCAGTTCTTTCTGCTGTTTTTGACTTTGTTTTCTCTCTAGAGATGATCGCTGTGGATTGTGCCAAACAAGCTTATTCTGATTGGTTCACTGCTGTTAGACATGTTCTAAGATTACCCAGCCTCGGTGAAACTATTCAGAGGATTCCCCATCCATTCAGAGGTAGCAAACCAATAAAATGTTGGAATATATCATCAGGAGGCTACTGTAACATTACAGTTAATAATACACTGTCTTCCCACAAATGGACTACAAGGACAGAAGCCCTGAACAGCCCCGGAGATGACTGAACTTGAGTTCAGCTGGGTGCCAACGCTGATTAGCCTGGGCAATTTTTTTTCACTTCTCAAAATAAATATACAGCTCAGTTCACTGGAAGGGTGAAACAAAAGAAACAGGTCCTGGTGTGAGCTCCGTGGTCTCCTTGAGAAGGTGGAACAGGAAAGTGAACAAGCGACTACTAGATACTGTGCAAACTCCCTCCTGGACAAGAGAAGGTGCGATGGGAAGTCTGGCCAGACCTAGGCCAGCTGTGTGGCTCTATCTACCCGTGAGGTGTTCCCGGATGAGGCATCTGTTATGGGTTGAATGTGTCTCCCAAAATGATGTTCAAGTCCTAACCCCCAATACCTATGAATGTGACCTTATTTGGAAATAGGGTCTTTGCAGATGATCAAGTTCAGACAAGGTCATTAGGATGGGCCCTATTCCCATATGACTGGTGTCCTTATAAAAAGGGGAAATGTGGACACAGAAACAGACATTTACAGAGGGAAGACAACGCGAAGACACAGGGAGAACATCTCTACAAGCTAAGGACCACCCGAGGCTACCGAAAGCTGGGAGAGAGGCATAGAAGAGACTCTCCCTCACAGCGCTCAGAAGGAACCAGCCCTGCTGACACCTTGATTTCTCACTTCTAGCCTCCAGAACTGTAAAACAATACATTTCTGGTGTTTAAGCCACCAAGTTTGTTGTACTTTGTTATAACAGCCCCAGGAAACAAATACAGCAGCAAAAGAAAGTATTGGTTTAAAACCTGGTGGACCATTCAAAACCAGACCACTAACCTTGAGGCCTAGTTAAAAAGAAGCATTTAAGGTGTAATGTCAAAGAAGGCAGGCACCAGACAGAGCTGTTAGCGCAAGTTAAAGGGGTGGAGGGAACAGGACCAGGAGCAATCTCAAAACCCAAGAGGAGACTAGGTTCACTTCATGAACATGGATTTAGCACCCGCTATAGGCCAGGCGCTGTCCTAGGCACTAGGGATACAAAAGCGAATGGGGAGTTATGGGTCATCTCCCCGACTAGACTTTTGTAACATAGCATGCCAAGATAGCAGTAAGGAGGGTGCTTTGGGATCAAAGAGGTGGGAGATGCTCACAGAGCAACCTGGGATTTGGGAAAGACTTCCTGGAGAATAGGATACCTAAGCTCAATCTTAAAGGATCAGAAATTGGCAGGATGGACCAAAAGATGTCTATTTTAACAAAGAATCTGGGTGCCTCTTGGTACTGTGTTGAGCGTGTCTAATAGAATGTAATTTTTAAAATAAAAAAAGGAAAGAGGCATAACCTTCACACACACACTTGAACATAAAACACCACGAGTGTGGCACCCCCAGAGCTGGAGAGCACCCACAGGAATAACCAGCAAAAGCAGTAGCCACATTACAGAGCAGAGGAACCACAGCCAGTGAGAGCAACCAACCCCAGCATATGGGCACATGAGAGCAGAAGGAGAATAAAACTGCACATGCCACGTGGAAATCAGTTGTATTTGTTCATGACACATGCGAGACACCCCACACCATCGCCGCCTCTGAGAACTACCAGAAAAACAGGGAGGACTTTGCAGTGGCTCATGACAGCAAGGGGAAGCAAGCCAGGGAAACCAGAGGAAAAATAAAAATAATAAGGATCTCTTAGGGTTGTCCTAAGAAATGAAGAAAGAAAAATAATATTTCACAGCAACTGGGATATAGCACCCCAACTCTGCCTATCAATGTTTGGTCCAATCTGCATTTCTGTTTACTTTATCATCTTGTGTTAATTTGTCATCATTATCACTTACCAACATTCATTTCCTAAAAGCAACCTATTTTGGGAATGATGGCTCCGTACCACTAATGAGGCTGATGTAAGGACTCTGACGAGTGGCCATCTCGCACCGCAAGCTGAGCACAGACAGGCGCGGCGCGGACAGCCGTCGTGCTGCGGCGCTCGGCTAATTGGGTCTAATGGAGGAGTTGGAGGTATTCTCCTTATGTTTTCCTAATGATATTAATGTCTTCATGAGGTTAATGAAACCGCTAACACAGGCCAACTGTGAATGGCTTCGTGTATAATACAAAACCGTCTATTCTGAGTCTTATGCAAACACTAGGGATTACTATTGTTATAGTGGTTTTGTCTATTACTGTGTATAACATCAGGGTTCTTTTTTTCTTCTACAGGCCAGAATCGAAGACCACTAAGGACCTGATCTGATTCAGAGATTCCCAGCTTGCCGGGCGGACACCAGCGGGCGGGTGTTTAAGGATATAGCCCTGGCTTGGCCATCTCCTGTATGGTCTCTACTGCCCCCTGCTGGCCTGGAGCGGGAGGAGCAGAGCTCCAGCACCCCCTTGGGAGATGGAAAGCTCCGGAAGACAAGATAAAATATAAACAGCATAAACAGCTATTATTTACTATCACTTACTATAGGCTAATTAAACATTTACAACATTCCTGTGGGGTAGGGCTTGTCGCTGCCATTTTACAGATGAAAAAAACGAGCCTCGAGCAGGAAGCCAAGTTGCCTAAGGATAGAGGGCACGTGAGTGGCAGATCCAGGACGAGGTATGAATCTGTCTGACACACAACTGTTGTTACACTCCCACTGGGAGACACATGAAAAGTACATGTACTTTAAAACCAGACAAACTCGGGTTTTTAATTCCCCAACTTAAGAGCTGTTTAAGGTAAACCTTAAACAAGTTATTAAATTTATTTAAATTCGCCAAGCTTGGTTTCTTCATCAGTAGAATATGAATCACCATCCCTACTTTGGAAGGCTGTCGGAGAGTTAATGATAAAGTAGACAAAGCACAGGACGGAGAATACAGTGGCTGTCCAACACACGGCGGGTGCTCTTTAGGGCCAGAGACAGAAGGTGGATGAGGATCGGCCTTCGTCTGGTCAGTGGTTGCTGCTGTCAGGTTCCCAACAGGTTTGTAACTCACAGTCCAGGCTCAAAAAAACACTAGAATGCTCAGATAATGATGCCAACACATCTGAATAGCTCCTTAACACTTATAACCCACTTTTCTTCATATTTTATTTGATCTTCACAAATATGTACCTATAGATGCATGAATATGCCACAATTAATTGAGGAAACTCACAATATACCCAGCGTTACACTAAGCACCAAAAATACAGGGTTGAATTTCATCTTCATAACAACCCCATAGGTTGGTATTATTATTTTCCCCATTGTCTAGATGAGGAAACTGGGGCTCAGAAAGGTTAAGTAACTTACCCAGAATCACAGTGTGCAAAGTAGCAAAACTAAGACTTGAGCACTGGCCCATGTGACCACAGAGCTCATTTCTCTCAACCACCAGGCTATGCTGCCTTTTTCTGAAGTAGGCAGGGCAAAGGGCTACATTTTCACTATATATGTGAGAACATTCTGACTCATATAATGGTAAGCAACTTGCTCAAGGACTCACAAGTTGTAGTTGGGAAAATTAAGCCTGAATAGTGACTCCTGCAGTCAGGAGTAGGTTCCTCGTCTCTGCAGAAGGTCATAGTGAGGTAAGATGATCACTTTCCAAGTATAACACTTATGAATCAAATAAATTACATGTTTTATTTGCCTCTAAGGTTCTTTTCAAACCTCTGATTCTATAACTCCATTTTTAATGTAGAGGGACTCAAAGTCCTAAGACTAGAATTTTATTAAGATAAATATAAAGCAACATTGGCACAAGAAGGTTGCAGGTGGGACAGCTGGAAAAGAACTTTGTGAAACTAGTCATTGTCCAAAAGCATTCACCTCCAAAGGTAAATGAATAATAATGGGAAAAACCAATTATTCATTGAAACTGGAAGGAAGGAAGGAAAAAAATATTATCTCTTTGCAAATCTCGTGCAGCACTTTCACTATAAATTAAAATCTATGATAAATCACAAATAAATTAGACAGACATCTGCAGCAGAAATTAATTACCAAAGAAAAACTGCACATTTGGGGAATTTTACGAACATGGAAACCACTAAGAGAGATGGCTTTCCATGCAGATTGTTTAATGGATTCATTTCTTATTTAAAATCTTTTAAAGAACCAATGTGATATCTCCCACTCATTAGCTCCTTTTGAATATTAAGGATTTTCTCAGAACTGGATTGTGAGGACAGGTTTCTCCAGCAGTAAATCCAGAAAATGTCATTGTTATAGTGTCAGATACGTAAGGACGCTGCAACACAAGGACTAGAATACCTAACTATAATCTCTCAATAATAAATCTGAGTTTAGTTATAATTATGAAAATCACAAAATCAGAATGGAAAGGAAGACCTTTATAAATATGAACTTTCTCATCTTTAAAGATGGCTTAGGTTTCTATATATATCAAGATCTGCTTTGTATTTAAAATCAACAGTGAGAAGAGTGTAAATAATATACAAATACAAATAAAATAACATTGTATTTGTCAAAAGTTATATATAAAGGGAAACATTTTTTAAATTATTGGATATCTTGCAATTTAAAATAAACCTATGGCTCGTCCTTTCCCTTTATAAAGTGAAAGATAATTTACTGGTCCTGAGTTCCTACTGTTTTATTTTTGTTTTAAATTTATATTTTTCCTTTTACTGTAAATATTTATATTTTTTCAACCAAGACTTTCAAGGTGAGAAAGTATATTAATTGAGGAAAGTTTGCCTTAAACACAGACTTTCCTGCTCTGCAAGGAGAGTCACCCTTTCTGTGACCACAGCATGAAGGAAGATACACTGGACATTCAGCAACGCTGGGCCAGGAAGTTGCCTCATCTCGTAAACCACTCTGGGTCACCACAACAGGACAAGACAGAGAGGTGGCAAGTGTCCAGGAGCTCAGAAGGAAATGTCCCATCTATTGTGAGATGCCTTCACTGTAGGGGATGAGGGGGAGTCATTGCAAACTCCCAGCCTCTCGTCTCCAAACCTGTGCTATCTCCTGACCAACTGAGAGGCATGATTTTATCCTACACACCATGCTCCCTTCACAGCTTATTATCTCTGCTATCTCTTTCCCATTCCTGTAGAGCACATGATGTGTGTAAGACTTCCCTCTATCTCCAACGGTCAGTCTCTCGGCAAAGAAGCAAACATAGCTATTTTTGTTGTTGTCGCTTGAGATGTACAGAAACTGAGAGTTAGGAGGGCTCCTTTAGAAGAGCCAAAGCAGAGCAGGTGCTCTCCACACCTTAGGTTGGACCATGACCCCTGAAGCAGGTGAATGGGCCCGGGTGTCTACATGTCAAGACAAAGCCTTACCTTTCTCCTAGCATGGAAGGTTTCAGAACCCAGCTAGTACAGCAGCTGTCCACTGGGCCAGAGGAAATGTCCAGCCTCAATCTTCACCACGTGTGAGGATAACTTAGACGTTTCAGTGTATACTTTACTCTGGGTGAATAAACTCCTTTCTTCTAGAAAAGACAGCTGGGAAAGATGTTTTTATTTTCAGCAATTCTTAAGGGCAAAAATCAACCCAGGCAGCCTAGAAAGGGAAACCAATAAATCAGACACCAGAGCTAAGCTTTCCTAGTATAGTTACTGTGAACGGGAGGAGAGGCATGGCAGGGATTCACTCGCCCCCTACAAGGTCTCAGACTAGAACATCACTGGAGCCGAGACTGCATTCCACGGCAGGACACTCCAGGCAGACCTGAGCAGACCGTCTTCTGCCTCCGCAGGCAGGAAGTCTAACCCAGGAAGCAAGAGACATCTTTCGATGGCACCTTACTGATCTGTAGTTTATAAAATGGAGTCAGTGCTTTTTTTCCTAATTATATAACATTGTACAAATGTTAATGAGTATTTTTATTATCTGAAACAAATGCAGTAGAACTTAAAAGGGAAATGTGCCAAAGTTTTATGGTGTCCTGGGAAGAAGATTGGACCTGTATTCAGAAGACCTGGGCTCTAACACTGCCATATACTACCAACTTCCCAGGCTCTCTCTGGCTTTGTTTCCTCATCTGTAAAACAAGGTGATTGTAAGAGCTGTGAACTGGCAGCCCTGGGGCTGACTGTTCCACGTTTCCAAAAAAGTTGAATTTAATCATCTTTTTTTGTGTGTGTGATAACACTGGTTTATCACATTGTATAAATTTCAGGTGTACATCATTATACTTCTATTTCTGCATATATTACATCATGTTCACCACCCAAATACTAATTACAACCCATCACCACACACATGTGCCTAATCATCCCTTTGCCCTCCTCCCTCCCCAAGTCCCGTCTGGTAACCACCAATCCAATCTCTGTCTCTCTGTGTTTGTTTGTTGTTGTTTTTATCTTCTACTTATGAGTGAGATCATACGGTATTTGATCTTCTCCCTCTGACTTATTTCACTTTGCATAATACCCTCAGTGTCCATCCATGTTGTCACAGATGGCTGGATTTCATCGTTTCTTGTGGCTGAGTAGTATTCCATTGTGTATATATACCACGTCTTCTTTATCCATTCGTCCCTTGATGGGCACTTAGGTTGCTTCCAAGTCTTGGCTATTGTGAATAACGCTGCAATGAACACAAGGAATCATCTTTAAATGGGGCACATGCTTTCCAGGCAGCCAGAGCCCCATGTCACCTTTGTCTCACACCTGGTCCTCCTTCACACATTTATAATACCTACCTAGCCCTGAAAGCATTTGAGCTTGAAGTTAAAGAATCTCAAAGAGTCTTTCCCAGTCCTTAAAAAAATCTAGTGTTTTGACCCAGGCAGCCACAGCCAACGCTCTCCCGTTGCCTCTCTACTTGTATATCTCAGCTTGAGCAGCGTTTTGAAACTGAAGAAAGAGATAAAGGTAGCCCAGCAGGAGGGAGGAGAAGCACGTGTTAATGGCTGGCACTGTGAAGTGTCATGCCACGTTCTAGAAACGCAAGCAGTTGGGCGTGACTAGACAGATGGGCATGGGGAGGAAGTAAGGGGAATAGACAAATTGAGGTGAGATGCGTAGCAAGAGGCAAATATTGAAAGGAGTTGTGAGCTACACTGAAGAACTTAAACTTTGTCCTGAAAACCAAAGGGAGATGGCAGAAAAAGGGGGCAGGGGGTCATTAAAGGTTTTTAACCTGTTGGATCTCTATTTTAAGCCTCTCTGCTCTGGAGGCTGCGTGGAAGATGGACAACTACTTTCCCCACTAGCAAAAAGTACTTTTCCATCAGTAAAATGAGTTGGTGTAGACCAAGGGGGGGCGGCCACAGTGCTGCATATTAGAAGCTCGTAAAAGTGCTGCTAACTGAGCCATGCGAAAGATTTTTATTTGAGGCGGGGCGGGGCGGGGGGGGGGTGAGGAACTGGTAAGGTATTTTTTAAAGTGTGAGAACCTTAAAGACTCTTCTTGCTCTGCAATTCTATCAACTGTGTCAAAGAAGGTTCCACCCACTGAAGCGAAGCGTGGTAAAAAGCCACTTCCTTTGTTATCTTCAGACCCCGAATCTGGAACAAGGTTTGGAAAGCACCTCCAAACAGTTTATATCACTCTTCTTGAAATTGGTTTTCTTCTCGGGAGTATCAAGTTTCTCCCTGAAAGTGCCTAAGATTATTTCAGAGAATGATTTCAGACTTCTATTTTAGAATTTCACACTGTCAAATCATTTAGATGTGAAAGAATACCAGTACCTCCCAAATAAATGGAAAGCCATATGAAATAAGCAAAACCTAGTCATATCTTATAAAGGATTGTTTTAAATCAATCAGCTAATAAGCATATATATAAAACCTTAGTCTGTGTAATACTTTCCAAAACGAGTCATTCCTGCATGGTAGGTGAGCAGGTTCCCTACTCATTTTCTGCCTGTCTCTTCCCCTAGCCTGAACCTGAGGACATTGGTTTGTTTGCTTGCTTGGTTTTAAAGCTAATATTTCTTGAGCACTTCCTACAAGCCAGGCATTGTGCCAAAGACTTTCCAAATAAATTGGTATTGATCATCATTTTATTAATGAGGAAACCGCAGAGAGGAAAATAACTCGCTGAAGGACACAGCTAGTAAGAAGCAGCGCTGGAATTTGAATCCAAGTTCATGAGCATCACCATCACCCTACACTGTACCCCATTCCTCCCTACTCTCTAATTACACCTTGTCTCCCACCCACACCTCCACACCCCCTACCCTCACCTGTGGAGCAGGATTCCACTTTGAGTTCACGGAAGGGATGTGAGGAGGTACATTAACAGCAAACACACACACACACACAACCTCAGAACACCCGGTCGGCCCTCGCTTCCATCCCTCACACGCTGTCAGTAGGGCGCCCTCTGCTGTTTAAGGTGATGTAGACATGGATTAAGAACAGAGGGCCCGGAAGATGCAGGGGGCCTCCTTACACTGAGGAGGCCTAATCTTGAGACGAATTAGTCCCTTCTTAACAAACTACTGTACCTCCCAATCATAAAGAAAACACTCTTGCTCCATAGGTCAATCCAAAAAAGGCTTTAACCCAAAAAAGCAAGAGACATCAATCTCAGTTTTCAAGATTTTGTCCAAATTCAAGCCAGAATCATTGTAATGGTCCTGAAATTAGTCTCCACCCCTCCAGTTAGACGTTGTTCTTTTCCGATGTTCGCACTGTTCACGTTGAACTGAAGCTCTAACCTTTATGGCTATTGTCTTAAAAGTCTGATTGTGAGAAGAAGCAATGTCTCTTCTCTTATGCATTAATTATAATCATGCTGAACCTGCTGCTGAGAGCACACAGCCCTGGATTCTTTCTTTCTTTACCCAGAAATTATAAAACATTTAGGGACCCCTGGGGCAAGTTCATCATAAAATATTCAGCAACATCTGTGCTATATTATTTACCGACAGACTAGAGCCAGAAAATATGGCGCCTGTACCGCAGGCTGCCCCGCATCACGTGGGCCGTTAGACGGTGGCTGGAAGGCGCTGTGTTACGGTCCTTTGCCTCCAGCACCCCCTTCCTCACGCAGTCTCTCTCCCTAGCACCTCGTAGTCGTGGGGCTACCAGGACAAGCTTAAGAATATTTGTGCTCAGAGTCTCTGCAAGCAAAGCAATTTCTAACAAAGGCTCCCCTGGTCCTCTGGGGGTGGGGTTGTGTCCCTCTCCTCAGGAACTCACGTACGTGTGTCACAGGGGCCAGGTCACAGCCCAAGGAGGGAATCGCCTTCAGGACCTAGAGAACGCCCCCTCCCTGCCTGGAATCTGCGCATGCGCACGCTCCAGGCTCCGCTGCTCCAGAAACTGACAGAATCCCCGGGAAAGGGTAACAGGCTAGAAGTCAAGACACGGGAGTTCTGCCAGGCAAGCAGTCAATAAATGCACAATCCACACCTTCTCTGTGGCAGGAGCAGCGCTAGGCTCTGGCTTCTAGTCCTGCCTCTGCTACCTTGTGACCCTAATACCTCTGTGATCCTCAGTGTGGGTTTCAGGATGGGGACAAGACAGCCACTAGGAAAGCTGTTGTAAACTACACACCTTTCCTATCACCAAATTCTGGTAAACAACTGCCCTTCCCATCCCACTCTGACCCCAATCCCAACTGCATGTTTATTGTGGAAAAAGTTCCTTACAGAATATAGCCCGTCCTCTTCAAGAGCTACTGGATTAGATCTTTTATAAGCAGAGTGACCATACACCCAGTTTGTCCAGGACAGGCCCAGTTTACACCTGTTATCCTGCTATTTGTTTGTTTGTTTGTTTTTTGTGAGGAAGATCAGCCCTGAGCTAACATCCATGCCAATCCTCCTGTTTTTGCTGAGGAAGACTGGCCCTGAGCTAACATCTATTGCCAATCCTCCTCCTTTCTTTTTCCCTTTTTCTCCCCAAAGCCCCAGTAGATAGTTGTATGTCATAGCTGCACATCCTTCTAGGTGCTGTATGTGGGATGCGGCCTCAGCATGGCTGGAGAAGCGGTGCGTCCGTGTGCGCCCAGGATCCGAACCCGGGCCGCCAGTAGCGGAGCGCGCGCTCTTAACTGCTAAGCCACGGGGCCAGCCCCTATCCTGCTATTTTATTAACAACATCCTTTTTCACTCTCAAAAGTGTCCCAGTTTGGGAATGTAAATTCTATGGTCACTTTGTATAAGGTCCCCTCTAGATTTAATGTGACTTTAACACACCCTCACCAAAGATTTCAAGGCTTCTAGAATCTGCCCTACAAAAATCTCTCCAACTATTTTGAGATTCCCAACTGGGATGTCTCATAAGTGTCTCCGCCTTCACACAGCAGCTTCCATTTTTCCTCTTCCCTTACTCTGCCTCCCTGAGGGTGTCCAGTGAGAAGCTGTGTGAAGACCTGTTGCCGTGGTCCCCATGCTTCCCACCACGAAGGGTGCTGCTGGTGAATGCCACCACAATGTCCCTGGCACAGCAGCAACCCGCACTGCCCCCTGGCACTGCCCCAGTTCTGCATAATGGAGAGGAGGATCCCATGTGGTGCTGCACTCAGGCAGAAGGCCTGGGAAGCAACGAGAACCCCGGGCTCCCAACAACTCCCAGAGGGGTTTCCTGCATAACACCTATTCTTTTTTTTTTTTTTTTTTTAGTGAGGAAGATCAGCCCTGAGCTAACATCTGATGCCAATCCTCCACTTTTTGCCGAGGAAGATTGGCCCTGGGCTGACATCTGTGTCCATCTCCCTCTACTTATTATATGGGACGCCACCACAGCATGGCCTCACAAGCGGTGCGTCAGTGCACGTGGGGTCAGAACCTGCGAACCCCGGCGCTGCCAAAGCAGAGCTCGCGCACTTAACCACTTGAGCCACCAGCCGGCCCCATATAACGCCGATTCTTACTGCCCACTGCTCCTGGTACGGAGACCACAGAATGATGGCTACCAGCCAACCTAGGTTACAGGTGTGTTTCTCTGGACCCTCCACACTTGTTGTTAGTTTGTTTTTTATGTTGAGCCAACATTCCAAAATTACAAGATTTCATAGAAAATCATTGATGTGCTAAAAAATTACTTGCGAGAGCTGAATGCTAAATTTTCAACAATTTTGTAAACAGTTGTTAAACAGCGACTATTAAAACTTAAATTATAAACATTCTATTAAAAATAACTAAATCCTATTAAGTAAATAAATAAATTCTATTAAATGAATTCTATTAAAAAGAAAGGCAGTAATTAGATTGTGGGGATGGTACAGTTCAGAAAACAAACTAAAAATTCACTGAACTGTACACTTAAATATATGAAGGGAGAATTTTTTATATGTAAATTATATCTCAATAAAGCTGTGAAAAAATTAAAACTTTAAAGGTAATAAATACTCAAAAGTCATGACTTCTTAATTTTTTTATTACAATTTACTATGATCTATGCTCTTAAAGTCATTTACATCTATGGTATCTGTAGGGTGGAAATACTGTCTAATAGAATGCTATTGTACATCTCTTCCCAGATCCACACTCTGTAACATTCCTTGATGACTTGAAATAAGCCATGATGAGATTGTTGACACCATGGAAATAGGCAAATGTTTCAAATCAAGACTTGGTTTGTTGATTATCTAGACTTAAGAAAGTAATGGAGAAAATGTTCATAATGCAGATTAAATGTAAAAGTGTGTTGTGCCTATAGTCTTTACGTGGTGAATTGCACCAAAAATTGAGGAAATATTCTTCCAGTATTTGAAAACTATCATCCAATTCAGAAAAGAATTCACTCACGTCATGATGAACAAGTGCACTTATAATATGAGTGTTGGTTAATATTTTCATTTACTATAACAAGAGGAAAGTGAAACAAAGATGTATGTCAGAATTACGCTCATAATCAAGCTTATATTCATAGTCTGATTTTGTAACCCTATTGTTGGTGATGGAATTATAAAAACTGAGAGTGGATTTGGTAAAAAATAGCAAGTCACACAGAGTAGGTTAAATTTTATGAGTATTTGCAAATTGTATGCTACTGTATCCTTCGTATCACTAAAATTTATGATACATATTATATATATACATATACATATATATATGTAAATACACACACACACATACTTTTTGTTGTTAAACACCAGCACAGCATTGTATAATACCCCCATTTTCAGGCTTCTCTTGAAAAATCAAATCTGGTAAGATTGTACGCATGCGCCCACCTAGTAACTGGAGTTGGCTGGAGTTGAGGTAATGTCTTATCCTCCTTTAGACAGACACACAGTCTCCAGCTCATGCACAGTCCTCATCAGTTCCTATGGTCTTACGCTCTGCTCCTCACATTTTCATTACCTGCCTGGCTCCTGCAGGCTTCTGAATTTAAGCCCCCTGTTGGAGGCCCTCTCCTGGAGACTCAGACATAAGTCCATAATGCTGACCAGAGAACTAATAACTGAAAAATACAGTACTGACCTCCTGTGGTAGGTTGACTGATGGCCCCCAAAGATGTCCACATCCTAATCCCCAGAACCTGTGAATCTGTTACCTTATGTGGTTAAAGGGGTTTGCAGTTGTGATTAAGTTAAGGATCTTGAGATGGGGAGATTAGCCTAGATTATCTGTGTGGGCTCAATGTAATTACAATGATCTTTATCAGAGGGAAGCAAGAGGATCAGAGTCAGAAGGAGATGTGAGGATAGAGCAGTGGTTGCAATGATGTGCTTTGAAGATGGAGGAAGGTGCCATGAGCCAAGGAATGCAGTTGGCATCTAGAAGCTGGAAAAAGGCAGGGAAACAGATTCTCCTCTGGAGCCTCCAGAAGGAACACAGCCCCCCTGACACTTGGATTTTAGCCCCATAGCCTCATTTCAGATTTCTGACCTCCAGAACTGTAAGATAATAAATTTGTGTTGTTTTAAGCCAGCAAGTTTGTGGTAATTTGTTACAGCAGCAATAAGCAACTAGCATACCTCCCAATTCCCTTCAATAACACATACCCTCCCTCTGGTCAAATTTTCCTCGCTCTTTCCAACCAGCCACATCTCTGCCTAAAGTTTTGTAACCAGGCTCTTTAAATCGAAAACTGTGTTTTCACTTAAAACCTTGACTTCAGTTCTGTGATGAATGGAGGATCAAGGCAGAGCAAGCAGGAAATCCACATTTTGGAAGACTCCCATCCCTCCATCTTATTGTTACATCTGGTACTGTTCACCATACTCTGTTCTCACTTGAAGTGGTGGGATAATTAGAGTAGGTCATTAAAATAAACCCAAACTTCCCCCCAATCTGTCAGTACTTCGTCCTGCCTCTGGCTTTCCCATTTCCAACTCTTTCCTTTTTGCCAACCCAATTTTCATTCTCCATCTCCCCTCCTACTTTGCCTTTCCAGCCCAACTAACTCACCAATCCGGTCTCTTGGCTCTTGATCTTCTGGCTTAGTTTGCTGAACTCCATCTAGCATGCTCATTCCTACCATACTGTATCCATGGCCTAGTAACTCAGAATTAAAACTGCCTTTGGTCCAGCCCTAGAACCTCTCCCCATTTCATGGAAACTGCCCTTACTCCACTGCACTGGAGCTCAGCTCAGCTCTAAAAGAATTCAGATTCTCAAAGATCATGAAAATGGGGGCCGGCCCGGTGGCGCAAGCGGTTAAGTGCGCGCGCTCCGCTGCGGTGGCCCGGGGTTCGCTGGTTCGGATCCCGGGCGCGCACCGACGCACTGCTTGGTAAGCCATGCTGTGGCGGCGTCCCATATAAAGTGGAGGAGGATGGGCACGGATGTTAGCCCAGGGCCGTCTTCCTCAGCAAAAAAAAGGAGGAGGATTGGCGGATGTTAGCTCAGGGCTGATCTCCTCACAAAAAAAAAAAAAAAAAAAAAAAAAGATCATGAAAATGAAGTGCATTGTTGGAATATATCCTCTTTGTTAACAGAAGTATTTGAGAATTCAAATTCATATGACATTTTCCTGTAATAATAACATTATCAGTAACAGTGTACCAGCTGAGTCCATTAAACACATCACTTACCTATAATATAAGTAAGCTGTAGAATTCCCCGGCATTCTGGGCCACAGAGTGAAGAGGAAGAGGTTGCTATACTCCAAGCCAGCTGCGGGTAAAATTCTGAAGTGAGTTTAGTCCTATTTGGTTTCTTTTTCCTTAGTCCCCTCTCTCTACTGCCGTCTTACTTAACTAAATCTCAAATCCCCCACCACCCCAACCACCAGTTGAACTGTAGACTACACTATCTAATTTGGTAGCCACTAGTCACATGTAGCAAATAAGCACTTGAATTTCAAAGACTTGATACAAAAAAAAGAATATAAAATATTTCATTAATACTTTGTACCTTAAGTAGACGTTTAAATGATAATGTTTGGGACCATTAGGTTAAATAAAATACATTATTAAAATTAACTTCACTTTTTTTTTCTTTTTTAATGTGGCTACTAGAAAATTTAAAATTATATACATGGCTCACATTTGTGGCTCACATTATGTTTCTGTTGGATAGCATTGCTCTAGACCCTTGCTATCAAGTGTCCACAGAGAAGCGACTTGAATATCACCCGGAAGCTGTTAGAATGCAGAAGCTCAGGCCCCATCACAGGCCCACTACATTAGAGTCTGCGATTTAACAAGATCCACAGGTGATTCATCTGTACATTAAAATTTGAAAAGCACAGTTCAAGTGTCAGCAAACTTTTTCTTTAAAAGGCCAGATAGTAACTATTTCAGGCTTTGTGGGTCACATAGCCTTGGTCACAACTACTGAACTGTGTCATTGTACTACAGTGTATAAATGAATCAGTGTGGCCATGTTCCAGTGAAACTTTATTTCCAAAAACAGGCCACATAGTTTGCCCATCCCGAGGCTAGACCAGTGGTTTCTCAAAGGTTAGCATTAATGAGCATCACCTGGGGAGCCTGTTAAACCACCGCCCCACCCTCAGAGTTTCTGATTCAGTAGGTTTAGGGAAGAGTCTGAGAATTTGCATTTCAGACAAGTTTTCAGGTGATGCCAATGCTGCTGGACCAGAGACCACAGTTTGAGGACCATGGCTCTAGAGTTATGATTCTCAACTCTGGCTGTATGTTAGAATCATCTAGGGGTCTTTTAAAAAACACCCATGCCTGGGTCTCACTCCAGACCAATCGAATCACAATCTCTAAGGGTGGGGGCTGGTGACGTTGATATTTTTTTAAAAGCTCCCTAGGTGGTTCTCATGTGCAACTCAGTACCTGTACATTACAAAATTACCTGCTATTCCCTAAATGACGATGGCAAGGTGTTAGGAAGACAGAAATGTTAATGATTATTTACAATATCTGTGAAAGACCTACAGCACATTAACACACAAAAGACCTAAGTATTTTACAGAGGGATTTCTTCTTATGGCTCTCAAATTGGTGGAACAGACAGTGTGACTAAGCACAATTTCGAAACTTTTAAGTGAACAGGAAGAAACATAGGCCCTCAGGGTTTGCTTTCCTACACTATTTTCAGTTTCACAAGTAAACAACTCAGCAACAGCAAGTACCAGGACCTGACTCCTAGTTCTGACCTTGCTGATAAACCAGCTGTGTGACCTTGGATAAGTCACTTGAGCCTGTGCTTCCTTGACTATAAAATAAGGAGGGTTTGGCTTCTGTCCCTTCCAGCTCTAAGTGTCTTTGCTTTCTGATTTGCACTTTATGAATAATGAATTCTTACAAACATTTCAAGATTTTTCTTTTTGGCAGCAGCAGTGGGAACTGTGTCAATAGGATCAGGCCAAGAGTGAAGGACACTGCTTATACAGAGATGGCTCGCGTGTGATTTTTGTTTATGTGGTAGCAAATCCTCAGCACCATGTAGCTTGCCAGCTTTGTGGATCACCCTCAGAAGTCAGAATCATTGGCAGAGCCAATATCAGGTGGAGATTCAGCTACTGTGCCAAGTTCTCAGCCACTTTGAATAGTGATATTGGGGCATGAGAAGAGGAGGGGAGTGAATAATCTTAATCATGGACAAAGAGAATAAAAAGGAACTCCTAGGATACAGGAGGCTTTATCCTTGGACTAAGGAAGAATAGAACAGACCCAAGAGAAGTCAACAGAGTTAACTCAGCATTGGTAGGAGAATATATGTCAAATGGGACATGACAGTTGCTGTATACAACAGGGGAGAGAGCAGGGACACTCATGTGAACCAGAAAAAAATAGATTAGAAGGAAAAGAGGTACACATATATAATTGACTTCTTTCATCTATATTTCAGGCCTAACTCACTTGAAAATAGTCCAAATGCCCTTAGAAAGACCAATACATTTACAGTAATATGATCAATTCTGATTCTTTGGGAGCCCCCTCCCAAAGGGGTCCCTGTCACTGGGCAGACAGACTTCGGACGCTAGGAGTCATAATTTCTGTATGGGCTTATAAGGAAGACATTTTTGTTAAAAAAAATGTTACTTCACTAGATGTTCTTTCTACGGACTAGTCTTTTTCTTATGCTCCCATGGGGGCTAGTTTTCTAGTTATGTATTTATCTTTTACTACTCTAATCTCAGTTTAACCATGAATTAATGAAATTGATACAGTGAAAAAGCAAGTGGAATGACCACTAGCAGCAGTCTAGTAAATCCATTTTTTATCAGGAATGGATGCGAATCTGTATAGGGTGAGCCAGTCTCTTTCTTCCCTTGAAGTCCTGCCTGGATTCATAAAATAGAAACTTTCACCAAGGCAACCACCATCTCGAGGAACTTCCGTCAACAATTCTACCCTTTCGTTCTTCGAGAAGAGAGGAGCAACTTATCTGATTGTTAAAATTGGGGTAAAATGCACAGCTCAAACACATCTTTGGCTGAGTCTTGAGAAGCAAATGAGATTCTAAAAACTGAAAAGTTACAAAATTGGGCTGAATATTACTATGCATTCCTGTTACTCAGCAGGGAGGGAATTTGAAAAAGATATGAAAGTGACAATTATTGAAGAAAACAGAAGCATTACTTGTTTATGCTCCAATAAAGTGCATATTTGTGTTTGCATTTCTCCTTGTTAATCTGAAATTTGATAATATATTATACATTAGTCTCCACTTGCTTTTTTCACATAATAATGTATCACTGGAATCCCTCTAGGTCAATATATGTAAATCTGATTCACTCTTTTTAATTTTGGTATAAAAGTTTGTAGTAAAGATTATTATAATTTATCCTACTATTCTCCTATTAATGTTCATTCGGATTGTTTCCAGCTTGGTGTTTTGCCACTATAAACAACATTAAATAAACATCCTTATTTATATATCCTTTAGTACTTGTGCTTTTGTTCCATAGTATAGATTACCAAAAGGGATTACAAGATCAAATGATATGATGTATTTTAAACCTTGATAGATATTGCCAGATGCTTTCCCAAAAAGTTCTAGCAATTCAAATTCCGACCAGCAATGGATGACTACCCATTTTCCATTTTCACCAACACTTAGTGTTCCCCATTTTTACCACACTAAGGGTTTAATTTTTATTTCCCTGAGTATCTTTTCATATATTTACTGGCAATTTGCATTCTTCTTTTTAGGAATTTTCTGTGCATATACTTTGCCCTTTTTTTTAATTAGGTCATTTGCCTTATTATTATCCATTTATAGGAAGTCATTGTTTATTAGATTTGTTAAATTTGTCCATCATAGGTGTTGGAATATTTTTTCCTTTTTGTCTTCTATCTTTTGCTTTCATTTATGTTATGTTTAAACGTACATATTTTTAAGTTTTTCGAGGTTTAATATATCAGCCTCCTATTGCAATTGGGTTTCTTGTCTTGCTTAGGAAGTTCTCCTCACCCAAGTTTATGAAAACACGCTCCTAAATTTCATTACTTTATATTTCTACATTGAAATCTTTAATGTATCAGAAAGGTATATTTTTTGTTGAGGTAAAGTTCTCATATAGAGAAAAGCTCAGATCTTAAGGGTACAATTTGGTGAGCTTTGACAAACATATACACCTATATAAAAAAAAAAAAAACCTCATTGAGATCTAGAACATTCCTGTCACTCCAAAGAGTTTTCATGTGGCTCCTTGCCATCAATTGGCAGACCTCATTGACAACCACAGTTCTGATTTCTATCACATACATTAGTTTTGCCTATTATTGAACATTGTATTAATGGAATCATACAGTGGGAACTCTTTTGTGTCTGTCTTCTTTCAACCATCAGCATAATGATTTTGAGATTTTTTTCTGTGTTATTGTTAAACTGCATTCCCTTGTATGAATATACAAGAGTTTGTTGTTAATGGACATTTGGGTTGTTTCCAGTTTGGGACTCTTATGAATAAAGCTTCCATGAACATTCAGATACACGGCTTTTTGTGGACAGATTGGATACATGTTTCCATTTCTCCCCAGGGAAACACCTAGGAGTGAAATTGATATGTCTTACGTTAGATGAAGATTAAACTTTTTAGGAAACTGCCAAACTGTTTTCCCAGAATGCCTTTACCAGTTGAAAACCCACAAGCAAAATATGGAGTTCCTGTTGCCTCACATCTTCACCAACATTTGGTACAGTCTTTTTAATTTTAGCCATGTTAGCAGGTTTGAAGGGGTTTCTGATTGTGATTTAAATTTACATTTCCTTAATAATTAATAATATTGAGCCCCTTTTCATGTCCTTAGTACCATTTAAATTGGGTTGTCTTTTATTGTTGAGTTGTAGAAGTTCTTTATATGTTCTGGATAGAACCCTTTTATCAGATATATGTACTGTAAATATTCTTTCCCTTGTGGCTTTTCTTTTTATTTTCTTACCAATGTCTTTTGATGACAAGGCATATTTAATTTTAATAGTCTAATTCATCAAATTTTCCATTTATAGTTAGTGCTTCTCATAAGAAATCTATGCCTTATCCAAGTTTACTAAGATAGTCTCCTAAGTTTCCTTCTAGAAACTTTATAATTTTACAATTTAAATATAGGTCAATGATTTCTTTTCAATTAAGTTTTGGTCATTTCTTTTCATATGTTTAACCAATTGTTCCAACACCACTAGACTGAAATCTTTGTGAGGGCAAGACTAGCGCAATCAGAACGAAAAGATGAAAAATAATTGCAATGCCTAGAATTGTCAAAGATAAAGAGAATTAAGGCATTCTTATACAAGCTGGTATATAAATGTAAATCATAAATTGATAACACTTTTCTTCAGAGCAATTTGGCAAAGTATCAAGTTTCTTAAAATATGTATAAACTTTGACCTAGCAATTTAATTTCTAATAATTTATCCTAAGGGAATAACTCACAGACCCAAAGATCTCTGTACAACAATAGTCACAAGATAGAGATAATCTAAATGTCCAAAATCAGGAGATAGATAAAATAAATTATGATTTTTATCATAGAATTTTACACAGCTATTAAAATTTGGTTCATAAATGTTTTACAATTCTATTGATATATATGTAATACATTAAGTAAAACAGAAGTATAAAACATCAAATATCTTTTGACTACATTTTTGCAAAAAGATATAGTAAAAGATTAGAGAGAGATACACCAAACCATCCTACTCTTAAAAGAGTGGTTTACTCCTTGTATCCATTCATTCTTTATAATTCTCTACAAGACTGGGGACTGGGATTGTAGGTAATGCTATTTTTCTTGTCTTTATTTCCTTTTTTCTCTTCAACTAGCATATGTTGCTTTTGTACTAATTAAACAACAGAATAATTTTAAAAGAAAAAAGGGGGAGCTGCCAAACTCAATATATATTTTGGTCATATGTTTCTTTCCAATCAATTTCAAAACAGCTGTATTTCAGTTAATTGCTCCTTCTCTTCTCTTTTCCCTAGTGCAGATACCATGTGGATTCATGGCAGATTTACAATTACTCCTCCTCGCCTCAGCACATCTATTATTTTCATCACAGCTCTGGTAGGTGTGTGTCACATGGGCAGCCGTGGAGAAACAATGAATCAACTCATCAACATTGTCACAGAGTCAAACAGGAAATAAAAGACTAAGCTGGAAAAAAAATCATTTGTAGCAGGTATATCCAGAATTTCAGCTTTCACGTAGAGAGGAAAATTAGGGGGAAATTGTAATTGCATTTCCCGTCTGTGTGTTGGAACAAAGAGAACTTGTCTCCTCACCTACTCCCTCCCACTCCCAAACAATTTGTGCTATCATTTTATATATTTGCTTTGCTTATGCAGATAATAAAAGGGACGTGCTGTTTCTTCTTCTGTTTTCTCTTCTGTGTCAGCAATGTAATTTTAGTCCCATCTGCTGACCCCATTTTACCAGTGCCTAGAACCACAGACTTCTTTCAAACCTTCAGCTAAAAGCACAATTCATTAGGATCTGTTGCCCTCTTCTGAAGTCAATTATTCTGCTGGGAAAAGAGTAGTTTGCTCCTAGCTCCCGTTCACTCTTTAGTCCTCCCTGGGATTGTAGCACATTGGAACTAGGAAAGGTCTTAGAGAATAATAGCTATCTCTTAGAGTGCTCACTATATAAAAGGCACTGAGAGCCAGGCATATATAGTAACATTGAATCCTTACAACTCTGAGGTAGGTTCTATCCTCATTACAAAGATCAAGGAACTGAGGCACAGAGAGGTTTGGTTAAATTGTCCAATGTCACACAAGAATTATTGCAGGATTGGAATGGAGGTTGTCTGGCACCAAAGTCCCCTTAACCTCCATGCTCTCTCTGGGTCATCATCTGTACATCCGGTCCTCTTAGAGACCACCAAGCACCATTCTCACTGTAGAAAAATTAGAAAACAAAGATTACAAAAGCAATACATCATTTATGCATCTGTCTTATTTTTATTTACAGTATTTCTGACATAGAGAACATTTTGCTCTTTATGTACCAAATCCTTCCCTCCTATATTTTATGGCTTCTGTGGTGGTATACTTAGATTTCACACCTCCACATGATACATAGACATAGATGTAGTCACTTATATTTACTTCAGCTCTTCTACATTTATTTACTTATCCTATACCCTATTTACTTCAGTTCTTTTTAAACATATATATCTCTAATGCGGGTGGAATTTATTTTGATGTGTTATAACTTTTTGCCAAATTGTTTAGTCTGCTGTCTAGCAGGATGTGTGATACATTCATCCTTTTTCTCCTGACTTTAAATATAACCTTTATCGCATGAGTCTATTCAGTACTCTTTCTCCTCTTCCATCGATACGTCTCTCATTAGCACTGTTTTTTTCCATATTCTGATTTTTAAAACATTTTAATATTTTATTGGGGAACACCCTTTGAAATTATCACTCTTTTTAAAGATTTCCTCAATATTTGGAAAATAATTGATATCATTTGATATAACTTCTTATTCAAGGATTTGGCATGTTTGTAAGTGTTTTCAAGTCTCCCTTTTATGACCTTTGGAAAGGGTTTCCTTAAAGGAAATATTTTATGGTGTTTTATGGATTATTAAAGTAAACCATTCTCATTAGGTTAAAAATCGTATAATATAAAAAGCATATAGAAGAAAGTGAAAGTCACGCTAGTCTCACTGTCCAGACACAACCACTGCTTTCACTTGGGTGTATATCCTTCCATGCCTCTTTTCTATGCACACACACACACACAGCTGAACTACCTATTTTATACTGTGTGAAATTTATTTTCATTTAATAATATATTGTGTTTCTTTCCATGAAAATTTTTTAAAAGCTACATTTATCTAGGCCCAGTTTCTAAGAAATTAAGTCCTGGTTCTATTACCCAGTGTTCATCTAAGGTATGTATTCCATATCATTGTTGTAAATGCCTTCATTATATTCCATATATGAATGTTCTACACTTTATTTAACCAATCCCCTATGTTGGAGACTGAGATGGCTACCCACTTTTTGCAGCCATATATAACTTTGCAATACATATCCTTTATATTCATCTTTGCAAAGTTCTCCAATTATTTGCTTTGAAGAAATTTGTTAGATGTAGAATCGATGGGTCAACGTGTATACATACTGTTCAGGCTCTTTATAGATATTGCTGGACAATCTTGTGAAAGTTGATTCCAAGTTCTACTCCCAGATAAATATTGAAAGTTCCTGTCTATTCACACTCACATCACAGGATATTAACACTGGGTATTAAGTGTCTTTTAAATCTTTGCCAATCTAATAGGGAAAAGCAAATTTCACCTTAATCATTTCTATCCAGCACATAAAATGTCATGATAGTTAAAGCTTTATTGTAGAAATACTCTTTATCAATAAAATTAAACTTTTTTGATCAAATATTTAAATTGCCTGATAATATTAGAAATTATTTTTATGTACAAAGTATATTTTTGCCTATTTTTCTCATTTCAACTTTAATGTCAATTTTTAATTGTGTGTATCTGTTATAGACAGACACAAGTAATTAGATTATATATATATATATTATGTGTGTGCGAGGAAAATTAGCCCTGAGCTAACATCTGATGCCAATTCTCCTCTTTTTGCTGTGGAAGATTGACCCTGGGCTAACATCTGTGCTCATCTTCCTCTATTCTATGTGGGATGCCTGCCACAACATGGCTTGATAAGTGGTGCCTCGGTTGGGGCCCGGGATCCAAACCTGCGAACCCTGGGCCGCTGAAGCGGAGCGCAGCGAACTTAACCACTACGCCACCAGGCTGACTCCTAGATTATATTTTTGTATGCAATCTGAGAGTCTTAGTCTTTTAACAGGGAGATTTCACCCATTTTTATTTACTATTGTAACTGGCATGTGGCTTTACTAGATTTTCACTAGTGTTTTGGAAGTGTTGCTCTACTCATAGTCCATTAGTTACATTTACATTTCAAAAATATTTTAAACTGACATTTCTCTAGCTATAAGAATCAAAATAAAGGGGCCTGCCTGGTGGCGCAGCAGTTAAGTGTGCACGCTCCGCTCTGGTGGCCAGGGGTTCGCAGGTTCCTATCCCTGGCGCACACCGACACACCACTTGTCAAGCCATGCTGTGGTGGCATCCCATATAAAGTAGAGGAAGATAGGCAGGAATGTTAGCCCAGGGCCAGTCTTCCTCAGCAAAAAAAAGAGGAGGATTGGCATCAGATGTTAGCTCAGGGCTGATCTTCCTCACAAAATAAAAAATCAAAATAAATAACTATATTTAGAGCCCACCATATTTAAAATAAAATAGCATAATTTTACATGCTGCTTACTTTTCTAATCATCTAACTTTCTATTCCTTTTATTTTTCATCGGTTACTATTTTTACCTTAATTATGTTTGTTTTCATGAAAACTATTTTGACATTTGCATTCAGTTTTGTAATCTGATTTGCCGTGCTTAGTATACTCCAGTCTCACTACCAGACTTTCCATGCTGCACAAAGACACCCAGGAAGCCTGGGGCTCATACAAAGCTGGGGTTTATTAAACTTGCTGAGCGGAAAAGAGCGCCACCTTGAGGAAGTCCCAGCAGGATCTCCCAAAGGGAGGAGGTTAGGGAGCCAACTTGCAGGGTTTTAGATGCTGGTGTTAGTCACCAAGTTTCAGGGTGGAAGTAAGAGTGAGCCAGGCAGGAATTGGTCAGAATTTATAACTGGACACATTGCTGGAATAATCAGTAATCCTATCTTTGGAACATAAGTCTGCACGGAGTTACTGTGAAAATAGTCTCTCTGTGGTCTTATCAGTTTGTCTGTGGGTCTGAATGAGCTAATGTTCAAACGATTTGGGCTCAGTCTTGCACTCCATGGTTTCATATAGTTTATCTGTCTTACCAGCCAACATGTTTTTCTGTTTCATTTGTCACTGCAAATTCCCTATTTTTGCTTCATCTATTTGTTGTGTAGAATATGCCTTCAAATATTATTTAAGAAGTAGAATATTTTCTGAGTCCTTGAATACATGAATTTTGCTTTGTTTTTTTCTGTCGACTCCACCACATGTAAGATAGTTTATTGGGGTACAAATTTCTTGGTCACAACCTCTTTCCCTCAAAACTCTGTACATATTGTTCCATCGTTTTCTGACATTTAATGATATAGAAAAAGCTCTGTCAGTGGTTTTTCTTTTTTCTTTCTTTTTTTGGCCTCAATACTTGAGTATTTATTTTCCTTTCATTCAAAAACTTTGTTGGTCTATATTTAAGTGTGGATTTCTTTTTTAGATCTTGTCTGAAATACCAGAGCCCCATTTTATCTATATAAAAAGACATCTTTTCAACCAGGAACATTTATATCAATTATAACTTGGATCATTGTTTCTGTCCTATTTATGTTTCTCCTCAGGAATACCTGTAATTCCTGGGTTTGCTCCTCTATCTCTGTTTTCTACATCTTTCCTCTTTCTAATGTTTCTTTCATCTCTTCCCCTTTTTCTCTATATTCTGTGAGTGTTCCTGGGTTTGTCTCCTCATAACTGTTTCACTTTTTAGTAGTGTTAATTCTGCTCCGACAGCCTCCAAGGCAGTGTGGCACACCACCTAAGAGCACGCCCTCTGGACACCTGGATTCAAAATCTGGGCTTTTCTCTTAATCAACTCCATGACCTTAGGTGAATTTCTGATCTTCTCTGTACTTTGATTTTCTCATTTGTAAAACAGAGATGATAATAGTCACCATCTCATAGAGCTGAATACAATGAGTTAATACATGTAAAGCCCATAGTTGACACTCAAAAACTGTTAGCTATTGTTATCAATTCTGCTATTGCATTTTCTTTTTTTACAATTCTATTTTAATCATATCTATTTTCCTCTTTATTTTATCCTCCTATCTTTTCACCTCAGTCTGCTCTCTAATTATGATTTCCTTTCTCCATTCACAAGTCTTCTTAAATTCTGTGGAGGATATAAAATAACTACCTGAAATCTTCTTCTTAATCCTGCAGTATTTCATTTTCAGAGATGTGCTCTTCTTCTGAGTTTTCAGGATCATATTTACTCTTCCTTGTTTTATAATCTTTTTCCAAGTGTCCCATGTTGAGTTTTGAACTTTTATCTTTAAATGCAGTGAGATTTATTAAATGAAGTATTTGTCAAAAATCAGGTAAGTGGATTTTTCTTGCCCATTTGTTACTTGGACACTGGATCTTTCTTACTCAGATCTCCAGATGGACAGTAGGTTATATTGTAGGCCAGTAGTAGGTTACACCGACTCAATCTTTGCTTCTAACGGTCAGCTCTACTATTCCGAGGTGAGGGGTTTACCTTTCCCCCATGCCTGGGTCTCTGGCATACTGAACCAATCCAATGAATTGAAAACCACTTCCCCCAGCATGCACTGCAACAAGCATCTATCTTCTAGTCTCCTCCCCTAACCATAATGCTTTACCTATTGGAAACAACACAACATCATCGTCATCATTATTGTTATTATCTACATGTCTTGAACACCTACCACGTGCCAATACTGTGTAAGATACTTTATATCTCAGATCCGTACTATAACTCAGCAAGATAAGTATTATTGTCTTCGTATTACAGATGAGGAAACTGAGGCTCAGGAAGAATAAGTCACTTTCCCAAAGCCTCTCAGCTATTAAGTGGAAGAGGTAAGATTCTAACCCAGGTCCATCTGTTCATTCGTTCCTCTATACCAGGCAGTGTGCCCTGCCAGCACCCACCCCCTTCTTCTAACTCTGTTGTTTTCCAGTACCCTTTTGTGTAAATGAATATAAAAAGATAGGGAGGTGGAATTTTGTACTTTTGTCATCTTAAAAATCATTGATTGTGAGGAAAGTAAGACCAGACCCTGAGTCCCTAAGATGGGTCTGATGGTGAATAGGAGGAATCACGGTATTTTTCTATCTTTTTTTTTTCAAATAGGCTCTGTTTCAGAAGATAAAGTATGGGTGTGCCAGAAAGGGAAGATGAGGAGATATTTCTTAACTACCCTCTGTCAATAAGCCTTTTTTCTTTAATCTTCTTGGGTGGTATAATATAGTTTTAGGATTTTCTTTGCGGCTTCATAGGCATTTTAATGCAAAGTTGGGGAAGGCTGTGTCAGAGACTGCTAACCTATTTTAACTATTTTAAACATTGCAATTTTCTATCATTAGGCCCAATTAGGGAGGCTATGAGAGCCACTGAAATATATGGTGCACATTGACCTTCCCACCCATCTTCTACACATGAGCCTATTCCACACAGATTACAGAAACGCTAACCTGGGAAATCACAGAGGTCAAATGGGAGAAGTTTGCTACAGGCACTCAGCCACAATTTTAAAAACACCCCATGCATTAGTTTGAGGTTAATTAGGAGGATGAGTTTTGTCATAAGGCCAAACACTTCTTCTAACCTGAAGGAATGATCATTCAGAGCATATCATTCAAGGTGACAGAGAAGACCTAGTGTCACGCAGTTCTTTTCATAGCTGCTGGTTGTAATTATCCTTATTTTTTCTCATGTTCACTAATTATCCTTATTTATATGGGCTTTTTATAATTTTCTACTTAAGTCAAGGAAATTGAAGAAAAATAAAATAACTAGTACCCATGTTCAGCATTCTTTTTCACATGTGAATATGTTCCCTAGATATTTTTCCTAGAGAAAACATTAATTCAATAAAAAAGAATGCTGAGAGAGCAAAATATGATCCAGGTCGTAAATTACCAGCTCACACTATTAAATGATGAGGATCATTCATTAATGAGCTAAACACAATGGGGAAAAAATGCATTTTATTTATTCCAAATCATTTGATGAAATATCAGAGCTTAGTTAAGTGTAGCCTGAGAAAGAATATTCTCAAAAATTTTTGACTTGATTCTTCAATAACTGAAGCACACTATTTCGTTTCCAGGAGTCGTAAAATCTGTCCTTTATGCTCTTGCTATTAACAGTTTTGTACTTGCAACTACAAGTTACTAAAAATATTGAGGGAATTAGCACAGGGTTGCAACAGGCGCTCAGAGCTGAAATCCTACGCCCAGAAACCACTGTTGTTTTTGAAATCATCCATCATCGCTGAGTCAGTTGTTCGCGTGCATGTCTGCTGGGGAGCAATGATCATTTTGTGCCAAATTTGGCAGGTGTTGTCCTCATATTCCAAAGTAAGGAAAGAAGCTCTCTAAAAATATCTTTCTTCTTTATTCACATGGGCACCATATGATTCTGGGAATGAATGCACTACTACCAATAATAGGGTGTGTACGTATTCGTTTATCTTCTGTACTATTCCTTGTTCCAAAAAATTATTTTTGTTTATCTTATATTTTAGGACAGTGGACCCAACCCAATGCCTGGAACATAGTACTCAACAGAAGCTGAAGGAGTGAATGATTCAGCAGAGCAACTCAGAATCTCTTTCCCAGGAGTTAATATCACAAAACACTCAAAGCCCAAAGAAATTGGCTTGTTTATTTCTAAGCACCAGTACATTTCTTGTACATTTCTATGTGTTTTCAGAATGCTCATCCTTATCTAGATATTCGACAGTAGTTTAAGGAAGCATAGCTTTCCTTGCCAACTTTCCTTCCATAGCCCCTCAGCTTCTGTCCTTCTGAGCTTTCTCCTTTATGCACCTCATTAGGATCCTTCTCACCATCTTTGCTCAAGCCGTTGCCTCCTCCTCAGATGACCTCATTTTCGTTGACAACGATCTAAATCACTTACATCCCAGCTCGGAATTCACCTCTCCTGAGAATCTTTCCCCAGGAGCCTGTCATCCCTCTCCATCTGTCTTCACCCCTCAGCACACACACGCCAGGTGTCCTGTATTTCTAGTCTCCCTTCTCTATAGTTGTTGTCATACTGCTTATGGTGCACATATGTTTTATCTCTCCTTAATTATGAATGCCTTCAGGAAAGCACCTGATCCGTCTTTTGGACACATTCCCTTCCACTCTCCCATAGGTTCAATTTCCCTATGTCATATACAGTAAGAACTCAATGACTGCTTCTCTGTTCAGAGATCACTCTTCACAACGTATCAGCTCAAGCTCAAAGCAGTGTTTTGTTCTTAGCAGTTCTTTGAGCAACCTGTACAGCCCTCCCATCCTCAGCCCTTACCTCTGGCCCTTCATAAACACACGTTCTCTTTGGTCACGAGCTATACTTGGGTGATCTAGTCTAAATGCCGATCTTCTATAAAGCCGTCCTTTCAGGAACTCACAAGTAATTTCACGTCAAAGAAATGTCTACATGTTTTTCTTTCTACGTCTACAGCTTCCTTCTGCCTGTCTAACATAACAATAGACTCTTCAAGGGAAAGGTGTAGCTTCATAAAACCATCTTTACCCTGCGAGCAAAATAAACCTTTGTATTTTATTATTGTACAGAGTAAAAAATCAACCACAGTCCTGCTCCAAGTTCTCAAATGATTATGCTAAAAGAACTCAGGAAGAGCTTTGTGAGGCAGGATAGAGTGCCCAGATTTTCTTCTAGTGCATGGGAAGCCACTGGAGAGGGGCTTTCTTAAGCAGGATCACTCAGGCTGTAGCGTGGAGATGAGCTTGGAGGGGAAGAGAAGGGTCGCAGGAAAAGGCTACAGAGTCATCCCCATGAGGAGGGCTTGAGCCATAACAGTCTTTCCTAAGAGCATATTGGAAAATAACTGTAAAGAAAAATAGGTAGATAATTACAAACAGGAAATCAAATGCATCTTTTTGTAATACAGCCTTGGGAAAAGACAATACAAGTTAAATCAACAAGCACAGAAACCTGGGGCATTCCTGGATTGCTTATGGGTAAGAAAGCTGAGAGATGTGCATACGGATCTAACAAAGCAGGTAAGATTGTCCTGCTGTACCCTGATGTTGGTCTTATGTCACTGCCTTGCATGGGGTTCAGGAGCGTTCCCCATGTACTGGGAAATGTTATCAAGAAGTGCTCCAGGCTGTATGTCAAGATTTCTCCCTGAGCTATACCAAGCTGAGTAGGCTAATTAGAGTCTACCTGAGATTTTCATCTCAAGCATCAGCTCACCGTCCATCCTGAAACCACAGGAGCTGAGCATCTACAAGGACAAGTTCAAGTTCATCTGTAGCCATGAAGCTGTGCTCTCAACATTCTTCAGCCACCTAAGTTAACTACCCAAGATTTGATCCAATATATGTAGGGAAACTATTTTACAATGGTGAGGGGATGGGAAATATTATTATTGATCTCTTCTGTGTCACCTTTGGTAGTTTTTTTTTTTTTATATTTTATATTCACTGTCTCATTTATCTCTTCCATCAAGCCAGAGGGTACTTACGACCATCCCCAATTTATAGAAAAGTAAACTGCAGCCCAGAAAAGGCAGGGACATACAGCCAATGAGTGGCAGGGCCCAGATTTATTTTCAAAGTTCATATTTTAAGGAAGCCAAGTACATAATACAGCTTTGATTTCTCTAAAAGAACGAGAAAAGTTGATGTTTTAAAAAGCAAATAATTGTGCCTTAAAAAGAACTACATGCTTAATGTAAAAAGTTTAAATAATACAGAAATGTTCACACCAACTTCCTGGCAATGCTCAAGCTTCGGATTCACCTAAAGTCTTACTACACTTCTCTGCTGGAATTCCCATTCAGACCCGTCCATGCTCCCTTCTCTTTCTGGTAAGTTCATAAGCATCCTACAATTCTTAGTCCAAATTTCCTTCGAAGACTTCCTTGCTTTCTTCGTCTTGCCCCTCGTCTTCCCCTAGCCAGACAGAAGCACTCCTTTCTCCACCTCCTGTAGATCTTCGCCTACACCTCTGAAAGCATTCCATCTGTAATTTGTTGTATGTGTCTCTCTCCTCCGCTGAATTGTGAGCTCCATGAGGATGGGGACCAAATCTATTCATCTTTATGCCAAGAGCGTAACTGCCATGGCACAATTTGCGGCATAACCTGGCAGCAGGGAAATATATATCATCTCTATTATTCTATAGGATGACAGTATAATACGGCAGTTAGGAGCAGGGACCCTGGAGCCAGACTGCCTGGGTTCAAAACCTAGCTCTGCTCTTCCTAGTTGTAACTTTGGACAAGTTAATTCACCTCCCCATGCTTCAGTTTTCTCATCTGTAAAATGGGGCTAATACTAGCACCCACCTCGTAGCAGGATCATGAGGATTTAATGAGGCAGTATTGGCAAAGAACTTAGAAGAGGAGTACTGGCACTAAATGTTTGTTTAAAAATATTTGTTTGAAAAATAAATGTTCGTCAAGCCCTGTACCTGTGTCACATCATTCAAGAGAGAAGAAACACAGCTCAAATTTGGACTCTCGAGCCTGCTTTTTTCCCTCCAATTGTTTTCACCCAATATTTGTACAGTCAGTGCATATGGACAGTTAATATTGTTCCCTATACTGAAAACAGGCATTTGGTGGCTGGAATTGATTTTAGAGATGACTGAGTTTAAGCTTCTCATTTTATGGGCCAAGAAACCAAGGCGAATTGGCTTTCTGAGGGCATGAGGCTCGTTCATGGCAGAGCTTCATTTGCCAGCCCTGTGCTCTTTCCACACACTCGCAGATAGCACCAGAAAGCTTGAGCGTTCTTAAAATCATTCAGAAAAAAATCAGCAAAACGTGTGAGCGCAGAGCCGATGCTGATGAAGCCGCTGTTCTTATTCAAAACAGACCTCATTATTTTCTGACCAAAGTTGAATTCTACTCCTTCTAGTGAACCACTGTGCCCTTCTCCTTGGACAAAATTACCGTGAATTTCAGAAATGCCTCTAATTGCTTAACGAGTGGAAGAATTACAGAATGTTAAATTGCCTTCGTGTCATCTGGGGAGAATTTCTTCTATTTTATGCCTCCAATGGGAAGGTACAGATGATTGTTACTGTTACAACAAACGTGCGGATATCATGGAATAGACTGCAAATGCACATCCCTTTTTTATTTTTTAGAGTTAAAAGTGACATTGCAGAGACATTTCTCACTTCTGTGGAGGATGCTTCAGGCTACACCTCCACCCTCTGGAGATCAAGTTCAGTCTCTTCTGCCTTCACGGGTACTGCAGTAGGACGTCTTGAGATGCAGTGAAACAGTGAAGTCAAGGCTATGAACCACTCAGTGCATTCACGTTCAAAACCTCACACATGCAGTCTAGTCCTGAAGATACAAACAGAATCAAAACCTGGCCTCTCTTGGGGGGTGATTCCTGCTTCTTTGCCTTCTTCCCTTTGACAAACACGATGTGCGGCTTGGAAAGAGCCATTTTCATAAATGTTTCATTCTCCCCGCTCCAGGCAGAGCATCGCTGGACCACGAATTATGACCAGCTTGGCCGGCAAGCATCTTTCTGTGGGCACATCCTTTCTCATTTGCGGGCACGGTGGCACCTCCAGTGGAATTGACTGGGTGAAAAGAGCTCGACATCAGAAAACACCAGCAGCGTCTGCGTCTGCGGACCAACCCCTTGCTGAGAGTTTATCAGGCAATTTATTTATGTTGTTTTCTCAAAGCCAAGATGAATGGGGTTTTTTTCCTTCCTGCTTGGTTGCAGACATAGGGAAATCCTGCTGCTGCTGACTTCTCCCACTTACGATTCCCCTTTCAAGCACTATTTCTGTTATGCCATATTTGAACAATAAATTATTGTCAATCCTTTTTTAAAATGGTGAACAACTTCTGTGGTTGCTGAGTGATAATATTCATAATTGTTGCCCATCAGGAGAATCTGTTGGTGAGAATTTCCTATTGCAGCTGTAACCACAGCATGGAGGGGCCCAAGGAGAAAACGACATAGTGTAGCCCCAAAGACATCCCCTCTGACAGCCTCATTCATCTCTCCTGGAATTCCTCTCCCCTACACATTCCTACTTCGTAACATAAAACCACCCACGGAAGCCCCTTAATTTATTGCAAGGCCTTCATAGAATACTTCCATAATGCTTAGAAAAGTAGAAGTCGCTGAAGTGGAAAAATGGAGTCATCTTTATAAGAAAACCCCCAATGTGAGGTAAAGCAAATGTGTTAACCTTGCAAGTATTGCGCTCTTGAGCATCTGCTTTTCCCCGAGTCCTCACGCATGGCCCCTTTGCCCACCCAGTCAGCAGCTCACAACCTTCCTCTTTCTTCTTCCCTCCACCCCATCACCAACACGGTCAACTTCTACCTCTAAAATTTTTCCTAAATGTATCCCCTCGTCCCTAAGCCCGTGTCACAGCGTTGATTCAAAACATCATTATTTCTCTACAACAGTAGTTCTCCTGGTTCTCAAAGCAGGGCTCCCAAACCAGTAACACCAGCATCACCTGAGAACTTTTTGGAAATGCAAATTCTTGGGCCCCCCCCAGACCCACTGCATCAGACCAGCAGTCTGTGCTTAACAAGCTCTCTGGGAGGTTCTGATGCCTACTGGTTTGAGTACTACTTTATTCCAAAAGCATCCTAACTTATCTCCCTGCCTCCTACCTTGCCTCCTTCCCTATTAATGTATATTCCTTTAATGACCTTCCTAAATGCAAACATGCTTATGTCAATTCCCCTACTTACAACCCATCAGTGGTTCCCTCTTGCGTTCTACATAAAATCCCAACTTCTTACAACAGCGTGCAAAGCCATCCCTAATCAATAAGTTTCCTCCCCTCTGTTGATACCTGCCCACCACATCCCTAGGATCCAGGGATACCAGACAGCCATGCTGGATGTGCCCGTCAAAGTGCATGCTGCCACCTCAGCTGGGGAAGACTCCGAGAGGTCAAGAAAGGTTTCACAGGGGAAGAATTCCTTGTCTGGGTCTTAAAAGATGGGAGCCACTCCAGGTATATTCCTGGTGGGTACAGAGGTCATTGAGGCATGGCTGTGCACATAGGCCTATCTATTGTTTACGACCCAGTGACTTCTGGGTTCTAGAATCAGAGATGCTCCTGCAAGGGCACAAGCTCATGTCAACAGATATTCCAGTTTGTGGAACAGGAGGCTTGGCACCAAAGGCTCCTTTCAGGCTATGGCTTTCATCCATGAACAATTGTTAGTGATCCCCATACGACAGTAAGAAACAAAGATAAAATATATTTTGGAAGACCTCTTGGGTGACTAGGAACCACTGCAATGTATGGTTATTTTTCAGGAGATTTATTAACAGGCAATCAAGGCTGAGAAACAGGAAGTAAAGCACTATTAACAGCTTTTCAATATGAGTCAGTGCCGGTTGAACGGACTTGGGTAATGGGTAACCTCTCTGTGCCTCAGTTTTCTTATTTCTAAAATGGGGGTAGTAATAGTACTTACCTTATAGAACTGCAGTGACTAGGAAATGAGATTTTGAATGTAGAGTACTTAGCACAGCTTGGCACATAGTAAGCACTCAAAAAATGTAATCATTATTATCACCAATATTGCAATTCTTGATATTTTAAGAGCCTATCAAGGCCACACAGTATGTATTTGGAGAGAAAGTATCTATATGGGACAGAACATGTTTTGGAAATCATGAGAGCATGACAAGTCAAACTGCTTATATCAATTAATTCTTTGTACTTGTACAAAGTACAAATTCTTGTACTTGTACTTTGTACTTGCCCCTCCTATACATTCCAAATAGTAGGTCCATGGAGGTCCTCATTGGTGAAGTTACCCAAGTCCCAAAAAACTTGTTCCAAGAATTTGAGAAGATCATGGGCAGAGCTTACCCTAAGCTTTATACAACTTACCCAAAAATCCCAGCTGTTGAGATGAAGACAGAGGTGGGAATATTATCTGATAAGATCTAGCTCACAAGATGAAACTTCATGTATGGAATTATCTCAACAGCTTAGCTTTCTTTTGACCAATGACAGTATTGTTCATCAGTTTTTGATGATAACTCCCACAACTTGTGGGCTGAGTTGTCACTAGCTCACAAAACTGGAGGTGCTTCAACAAGAGAGAAGGATATTTTTCTCACTTCTATGTTCTAAGTTCCTCTAACACTTGGCGTGGGTGCCTAGTTTGATAAGATGTTTACAGCACAATCAAAATCAAAGAACATCACTCCTATGCTGTTCTGACAGCATATTTTAGGAGCAAATCGTCATAGCAATTAGCCACAGTGGGGATTCTAAGTTTCTCCCAAACTTTCTAAGTTTACTCCATTCATTTTAGAATGTATGTTTCAAACTTTGAAATCGGTGATTCTGCAATTGGGAGACCTAGGTAATGGAAACTGAACTGAAGCCACTAATTCATATAAATGGGGCTATCAACAAGAGAACTCATGATTGTTTGTAGTCAGAGTTATAGGAGCCGTAATGAAAGTGATGACCTGGAGGTAATTTTGTCCCCCTCATTTCTCAGTAACTACTTAGGGGTCTTTGCGTGATTAGCAAATGTTTATTATGAATTCCCATCTAGCCCTAATTGCCTCAAATAACACATTGGCTTCTCAGTAGGATCTGGATTGCCATAAACAAAAAAGTTAGTTAATTATAGCTGAAGGGGCCTGGCTTTGAATGAAGGGGTTTCTAACACGCCTATGCACCTTCTCTATGTCAACGGTAACAACTAACACAGAATGCCAAATCTGTTCTCGATACCATGTTGGATACTTTTATGGACCCTCTCTTTTAATTTTTGCAGCAAACCTACAAGGAGGCTACTATTAACATTAGCACTTTATAAATGAGGAAAGTGAGTTTTAGAGAGAGTTTTAACTTGCCCGAGGTGCAACTTGGTCCGTGTGGGGCAGCAACAGTCAGGCGGATCAATCTGACCCATGGAGCCCATGCTTTGAATCACAGGGCTCTGCTGCCACCATATTGACTCTGAAAGCCTGGGTTTCTGAGCAGGTCCTGGGATATCACAGTTCTTTTCACTGACCATCTTTCTCTCTTTTCTTTAGTTGCTAAGGAAGTCAGGACAAGTTTTCAGTGCTTCCTGGAGAAAGGCCATTTAGCACAGTGGAAAAGGAATGGCTCAGTTCTGATCAGTCAGATACAGGCCCAGATCTCAGCTCCTCCACTTCACCGCCATGTGAACATAGGACAGTGATTTCACCTCTCTGAGCCCTGTTTCCTCATCTAGAAAACAGCAACATAATACCTGCTTAGGGTTATTGTGAGGACAAAATTTATGAATTCATGTATGTTGTCTTGTCAGTAGACTAGCAGTGAGGTGTTTGATGAAAAGATGTCAGCCTTACATAGTGAGTATAGGCATTGTTTCATAAAATGTTTGTCAGGTGCTGTGTGTTTATGCACACGCTACTGGGTCACCACGTAAAACGTGTTTGTCACTGTGAGTTGGGGCCAATGTTTGAAAGACGCTGCTCTAAACCCTCCTCCCTCCTAACCCTTTCCTCTGAGACCTCTGGGGAACCTTTCCACCCTTTTTTGCTCCCCTTGCAATGAGAAGTGGAATCTCCTTTTCCTCAGGATTTGAGCTTTCTGGCAGAGATATTACGAATATACTTATCACAAGAACATAAACTCTTCTTTACTGGCCCTTTCTGATTTGGGGGAAAGAAACGAAGAACTTGTTTACTTCAAAGTGTCCTAAGCTAAGTGGCGGAAATTTAATTCTGATTCTCAAATGCTGCCCCACAGTCATCTCTGGACAGAGAAGAAAGCCCAGCACAGTTCTCTGACCAGGTGGCTTGCTAACAACTCTAAGTATCCAAAAACTGCCCCGAGTGAGTTTGTCTGGTGATTGGGATCAATTACCTCAACCTATTTCTTTCTTGGATTTCCTGTGTTTATCCTATTGTCTCAACCCCTTCTTATCTATTCTTTTACCTTCTCAAATCTTTCTATTCTTCCTTTTAGCCAGATAACTTATTGGAATGCAAAAATGCTAATTTATAACTCTTTATCATGTATTTTTAATGACAATTACACAAAAGCAAGATTCTTCAGTCGATTTGAATTAGCACAACTCTTCAGTAATTGGTCATCAAAACAGTAGTTTTGATAACAGTTGCTCCCACTTTCCATCTGCTACTAATCCATCATCAAAGGTGTTAAGCTTGCATTTCCCAAGTTCAAGAAGCACCCCGACATAGTGACTTATGGGGCTGCCCTTTGATTTGCTAATCATGCAGGCTCATAGTAGAATAGCCGTACGTTCAGAAGGCATCCTCACGGAAGCAAACAGCTCTATTAACAACCTGAAACAGTAACACAGTCATTCTGAGCCAGTAGCACCATTATGTACACAAAACAAGATGAATGGTACAGTACATGAGGCGAAGCAGAATCCCTTCCAATACAGGATGGAAGAGACACCTGATTTACCATGAACGCAGAGACAATTGTCATCCTGTGATATACAGTCATTTTTCTTCACTGCAGACTATGAGGGAATGGTTCACTCATGTTAGCTGGGTTTTTTACTTTTACCATAATAATTATTATTGACAGATTCATTTAGGGTAAGAAATGGTCTTTCAAAAAAAACACTGGGGGATTGCAGCAGAGCCCCGGCTATGGGAGCAGATGTGCATTATAAAGCAATATGTGGCATAATGAGAAAAGCATTCTTCCCTATCCTATTAATTGTTGGCACTACCTGATAATCAAGAATTATTGACCCCTCCCACCCTCCAGCTAGTAGATATTTGTGAATTGTAATGCATCGTGGCCGGAATACAAGCTCCACTCGTGCAATGTTGAGAGCCAGTGCTTCAGTAACATTGCTCTGAACTCTACCTAATCCCTCTGCGTTGCCTATAACACAACTTGTGAATAATACATAAATTCCTTCCAATAGGTTAATGGTTGAGTAAATGATACAACTCAATTGATGAGCTATTGTGTAGGAATTTTAGTTGTTAATTATGAATATGATTTTAAAACATGGAAAATGCTTTAGACAATGAGATTAAATGAAAAGCAGAATGCAAAACTGTCAGAATACTAAGATTACCGATATATAAAAATGCAGTTGGATGTAGAGGAGAAGGAAAAGGCAAGCTGTTGTATTGACAGAGAGGATGATAAGCAATTTCTTTTTCTTTTGAAAATACCCTTTAATGTTCCCATGGTATTCTTATAATAAAAGTTATTTTTAAAATCAAAGCCCACCTCTTATGATAAAGTTAGTTACTTCTTACCATAAAATCCATAAAATTCAACTTGCATGTGATAAACGCTGAAACATTTTTTTTTCAGGTTCAGAAATAGTGTTGGAATCTGCCAAGGAATCAGCTCACATTATTCAATGTCAGGCACATTTACACTCATATGTATTAGTAATTCCTTTGGTTGACTTTTCCTTGCCGTTGTCATGGCAACCATTTCCACTGCCATTAGTACCTCTAGGGCCCAGCCTCACATATTTTTAGGCCGTTTCTCTTCTAACAAAGCAATTAATACTTGTGCCATATCTGTATCCGAAGCCCTGGTGACCTGTTCCATCTCTTGGAACTGCTGAGCATTTGGTTTCCATCCTTTCTGCTTTTGTAGGTGCTTCTGTTTCTCTTTGTGGTATCCACAAGGTAAAATATTGTGCAAATGGACATCTATAATAGCATAACAACTGCTTATGATGTAATGGTAATTTAAAATGTTAATTTTAAAAAACAAGATGTGAATATAATGTGGCTATAACTTTGTAAGAGTGCACTAAACCACAAGCCCCACAAAAACAAGAATCAGGTTTGTCTTATCTATCTTGTATCTATATAATCTACCATGATGTCTATAAATATTTGTTGTATAAGTAAATGAATGGATGGACAGATGAATATATGTAGCAAAAAGAATGGAAAGTAATACACCAAATTTTTAAGAACAGTTGTTTTGGGGAGATAATTTTGTTCTAAGTTGTTCTGTACTTAATTGTGTTTTCCATCTTATTAAAACTTTAAAGACTTTTTGGAGGAGTTGAATTAATCTTCCGAAGCTTGTGCATTTCCTGTGGAGACAATACAGAACAAATCTACACCCATTCTATATAGAACCCTTCAAACAGTTGGGAGTCAGTTCCATTGTTTTTAAGTAGACTTGGTATGACACGAATTCCCAACTCCACATAGGGCTTTATCTCTGTTTTTAAATGTTTTTAAAGTAGATGGGAAAGCTATGTAAAGTCTAGAACTCTGTACACATAGGAGAATTCTGCACACTAAAATTACTTTTATTATTTTATAAATTCTCTTCCTAAAGCATGAGTCAAATTATGCATTAGCTTGAAATGCTCTTTTTCCCTTCCCTCTTGTCAAAATCTTTCAACACCAATTCAAACTCCACATTCTCTGGGCCATGAGGATATGATCAGTGATGAAAATTCTTCTGTAGAATGCTTAAGATTTAAAGCCCTTTTACATTTCCAAATATTCAGGCATTTTAGTTTCTGATATCAAATCAATAAAAAATCAAAACATCTAATATTCATTGGCCTTCTACTTAGGATCTACTGTGAACAAGTCTCATTAACGAGAGACAGCCCTTTTACCCGGCAGAGGTTCATTCAACTCCATCCTGACAGGGAACTCTGTGTGCGTGTGTGTGTAGCATGAGAGTTTAGGTCAGGATTAATGTCGCAGCACTCTGCAGCATGTGTGTATGCGTGTGTTGGTAGATGAGAGAGAGGAGTACACACTGACTAAAAGAAATTTCTGGGATTGTAGAACCATTTGATAACATTTTTTAATAGAGTTCCAAAATTAAAGCTTGGTTCACTGGTGGTGAGGGAAGAAAGAGAGCGTAGCAATTTTCTAGCCTGGTAGACGGGCCAAGAATAGCACGTGAAGGAAAAAATGAATTTCAAAGGACATTTATTTCCACCTTTTAAGGCATACTTGGAAAATTCACCAAAAGATGACATTTTAAAATGTTTCTCTTTTATAATAGTTGCCCAATACTTGCCTTCACCCTGCCAATGAGCACACACAGGAGATAAAACCACCAACCCAGAAAAATACCAACTGTCAGAAGAGAGTGACACATGGCAACCTCAGTTAATTCAGGCACAGAAATGCCTCCACTGAAGCACCGTGCTCTCTTCCCCCCTCCTCCCGTGGCTGACACCTCACAGCCAAACCATTTTCTCTCACCTTGCAATCATCTTTCTGCAGTCTCTTAGAGTATTTATTATATTTCCATTTTTTATGTGTTCAAATTTCCCTCCTCATCAGTAAAGCCCATATATAACACACCCTGCTCCAATCTGTATGAAAATTCACTCAAGCAGTTCTTTCCCAATAAAAGCAGAGTGCACTTTTCCTCACCACGTATTTCACTAATTCCCTCAATAAGCTCTAACACCTATATTTCATCTCCCAATGCCTTTTTCCACTAATTCATTAGAGGGTTGCTAGTTCAAACCATTTCAAGGGTCCAGATAAGTGATTGATGCTGCCTGGTGTTACTCCATCTCTCCAGAAGATTGAACAAAAAGAAATGAGAGTAAATCACATCTGAAAGGAAATTCTGAGACAGAAGGAAAAAGCTTCTTGAGTGTATAAATCAAACAAATCAAGAGTTTCTATGAAGGTTATAGAACACCCATCATCAAAGACCTTTGAAAAGGAGTTAAGCCTTTTTTTTTTTTTTTTTTGGTGAGCAAGATTAGCCCTGAGCTGACATCTGTTGCCAATCCTCCTCTTTTTGCTGAGGAAGATTGGCCCTGGGCTAACATCTGTGCCCATCTTCCTCTACTTTATATGTGAGATGCCTGCCACAGCATGGCTTGATAAGCAGTGCGTAGGTCAGTGCCCAGTATCTGAACCTGCGAACCCCGGGCCAACAAAGCAAATCACACAAACTTAACCACTACACCACCAGGCCGGCCCCAAAAAGGAGTTAAGTCTATTTTTAAATCCCCAACCTCCTTGGAAGAAGAAATCTTGAATGAAAGACCTCTTGATGCCTTTTCCTTCACAAAAATTCTATGATTAACAAATATTACAGCAGCAGATGCTGCTAACTGCCTACCCAATATCCATTCTTCCCTATTCCTGGCAAATAGACTCCTCTCCTGCTGCTAGAGATGGCCTCAGAACCTGGCCAAAGAAATGTAAGCAGAAGTGAGTGGGAGGAGCTTCTGAGGAAGTTTTTCAAAATGGAACCAGACTCAGCTGGCCCCTTTTACCCTTTGCCCTTTGCTGTTTCCCCTTTCTCATTCTTCTGACTGAAAGGCAAACTCAAAGCCTAGAGATGCAGCCACCATCTTGGAAATATGATAAAGGAAGCCACACACAGAACACAGCAGAGAAGGAAGACAGAGGCACCTTGCTAGTACTCTAGCCAGGGATGGCCTCTTCTAGACTTATTGTTATAGGAGAAAAATAAACCCCTTCTTTGGTTAAACCACTGTAATAGGGTTTTCCATTATTGACAGCTAAACCCAAAGCTAACTGATACCATTACACTCCCTCTTTCTTCAAACTGTCTACCTTTGGCTTCTGTGACACCACATTCTCCTGGTTCTCCACCTCTCTCACTGGACTTTCCTCCTCCTAATCCTTTGCTGGATCTTCTCTGTTCAGCCTCCTAGGAGCACTCCAGGGATTAGTCTTGGGCCCTGTGGTAGGCAAAATAATAGCTCCCAAAGTTGTTCACACCCTAAGCCCCGGAACACATGAATATTTTACCTTACATGGCTAAAGGGACTTCACAGATGTGATTAAGGATCTTGACTTGGGGAGATTATCCTGGGTTATCCAAATGGGCCCAATGAAATCACAAAGATCTTTATAAGGGAAAGAGGGAGGCAGGAGAGTCAGAGTCAGAAAAAGCTGTGACGATGGAAAGAGAGGTTGTAGTGATGCACTTTAAATATGGAGGAAGTGGCCACTGCCAATGAAAGCAGGTTCCCTCTAGAAGCTAGAAAAGGTGAGAAAACAGATTCTGCCCTAGAGTCTCCAGAGAGAGCTCAATGCTGCCAACACCTTGATTTCAGCCCAGTGAGACTTGTTTTGGACTTCTGACCTCCAGAACTATAAAATATTAAATTTGTGTTGTTTTAAGCTACTAAGTTTGTAGTAATTTGTTATAGCCTCAATAGGACACTAATACAGACCCCATTCCTTCCTCTATTTGTCTGTTCTTCCTCAGGGACCTCAGGGCACACTGTGGCTTAAGAAACCATCTGTATTCCAAGAGTACCAAATCTTTCTCGGCCAATCTGACCTCTCTCCAGGGTTCCAGGTTTGTTTATCCAAATTACTACTTGTGGGGGGAAAATAGCAAGTAGCAGCACCTTTACAAAATGCAGACTTATCTAAGCCTATTATTGTCCGAATGTGTTACCTGTTGAATTAGTCTGTATCTTTCTGTGTTCCCCATGTGTGATGGGGCAGCATCTGACAACAGTGAAGATGTAATGACAGAGCAGACCACCATCCACCTCATTCATTCATTGTTTCACTCGAATATGGTTATTGACCCAACCTTGAATGCGCCTGTTGCCATGCCTGTCCCAAAGGCAGATAAGGCATGTTCTATCTTGTGCATCTAAGATATCTCAAATTCCACACAACCATTTGGGAACCCCTAATTTCCCTACCTTACCCCACACACCAACATCTCCCCCTTCCCTCCAAAAAACACTCTGCTCCTACCCAGGCTTCCTCATCTCAGCAAACAGCACCATCATCCACCCAGCTGCTCATGCCAAAAACCTAAGAGCTTACCTTGCATTCGTTCCTCTTTTCCTCACTCCACACATGCAGCCTATAAGCAAATCCTATCAAGTCTATCTTGAAAACACACCCCAACACATTTTCTCCCCTCTCCACTGCTTCCTCTACAATCCAAGCCACTGCCATGTTTTACGTGGAATACTGCAACTGCCTCCAACCATCTATTCCCCACACCGCAGCCAGAAGTACATTTTTTAAATGTAAATTAGAACATGTCACTCCCTACTTAAAATCCATCATTGACTTCTCCTAGCGCTTAGAATGAAAGTCAACCTCCTTATGCTGGCTTTCAGAGACTTTCTTGCCTCCTCCTAACTCCCCCTCCTCGTCTCATACCTGGCTTGCCATCTGCCTTCTTTTGAAAATGCTAGTCTCCATTTTGCATTAGGGCTTTTCCACTAGCTTTTCTCCTTGCCTAAAATGCTCTCCCCCTCAACTTTTCTTCTTTCTTTCTAAGCCTTTAGGTCTCAGCTCAAATGTCTCCTCCTCAGCTAGTCTTTCCTAACCACCCTACATAAAATAGCCATCCAATTATTCCCCAAAACATCTCTCTATATTAATTCCTTATTTAATGTATATCCCTATCTATTTTTCCTATTAGTTTATTCTCTTCCCCACCCAGGAGAATGTAAATGTTATGACAGCAGGGGCCTGGTCTTTTCACTGCTGTGGGCCCAGATCTTTGAAGATGGCCTGGCACATTGTGGAGTGAAACTTTTCCCCAAGACCTGTCATGACAGTTGTGGGCTGCTCTCATCTAGTCATTATCACAAGATGTCTTCACTATCATTATTCTTAACAAGTAGCACTATATTTGGTTTCCCTGGTTACTTTTTCTGTCTCCTCTACTGAAGGTGAAAGTCCTTGAAAGTAAGGATTATGAAATTGGTGCAGTAAAGGATATAGTCCAGGCAGTCAATCACCATATTTGAATGAATAAATGAATCAATCAATCAATTAATGAATCCATGAATCAATGAATGAATTAATGAATGAGTAAAAGAAGACAGTAGCTTGCTCTGTCACTGCGGCCTCATTGTATCTTCAGATGTTGCTTCACCACATGTGAGGGGCACATAAAGATACAAATTAAATTAACTGGTAGCAAATTCAGACAAAAATCGACTTAGTAAAGCCTGCGTTCTGTAAGGGGCTGCTTCTGTGACTGTAGTTTTCACCCTGGTCAGTCCAACAGTCAGGTAGGGTCCACCTGAACTAGGTATCAATAGAGAATAACACCTTAAGGATTCTCTGCTTAGCAACGCTATGAAGAGTATAACCGGATTTGAGGGTAATTCCTAAATCCTCATTTTGTAATGAGAACGAGATACGGTTCACTAACTATACTAATATACTAAAAGCCATAAGAAATGTTGAGTGGATTCTGATATCAGTCTCATTTCACCATGGAACTAATAATAAGATAATTGCATTAGTATTTGTACAGCTAACATTTATGGAGAATTTACTAGGCTCTGGAAATTTTGCTAAGAGCTTTGGATAAGGTGGGCTATCATTCTTCTTATTTTACAGATAGCATAACTGAGTTTCAGAAACACAAGGCCACACAGTTGTGATATGGCAGATCCAGGACATAAACGTGGTAACCTGACTCCTGGGCCCACACACTAACCACCGCACTAGCCTGAATTAACCAGCAGGGCCAGGGACTGGCCAGACTTTCTCAGATGATTCCCTCTGGACCCTCTTCTGAATGGCTTGGTCCATGTGGCTCCCATCCCACCAAGCCTGTCCTCTGCTGGGATGTCTGGATGTCTTATGTTTATTTCAGTGCTCTTATTACAAAGACCTGAGTCTCTGCTTACGTACTTATTCAAAGAACTGATTTTATCATATCCTATATCCCTACACATCTGGCTTGGCTTCCTCCCCACAGATTCTGGGTAATGTTGTACACGGCTGCTTGGTGCTAGAGCTCCCTAACTCTCTAGCCTGAGTGCTCTGCAGCTGGCTCTCTTGGCCCTGATGTTCTCCACTCTGTAGCTGTGCTCTGGCAGCAGAAATAACATATTTCAAAGTCTCTTTGACATGAAGAGTATATATCTGCCTGAAGTGAAAAGTTAAAATGACTCCTCCACTGGATAGAAACCTGGAAGGATGACATTCCCTACAAAACACTATTTAACAACCCCACACAAAATGTTTAATTACTTCACGCCCAATTTTGTTTAGGTTATTCTAGAATATTCTAATAGGGAGCAGGGCTTTTCAATCATATTTGGTAGATTCTAAACTGAAAACATTTTAATAAACGAAATCACCAGGTACGTTCATTTCTTCAGGCTTTCCACCCTGCAGCTCACAACAAAAGCATCACCTTTTCTCCAGAAAATACTCCGTTGGCACTTGGGTTACACAGTAATACATCATTCCATAATGCTTTTTTGCTTTGGCATTTGGCCATTTGCCACCAAGAAAGTAAGGACAATAGGGACAAAAGATGGAAACATGTAGTTCTGGCACTTGTTTTTCCTATCAAGAAAATAAAATTAAAAGGCACATGGGCTCTCTACATGATATGTCTTAGCTTTAGGTTCACATTATGGGAATATTCGGAAGAGACTGGGAGAATTCTGGCCAGACTGGAAAGGAAGAGGCACCAAGATAGTCAGTTATCAGTCATGTTTTCAAGAAGATGTCAGCATATTTTTTCAACGCCAAATAAAAAGGCATATGAATAAGGAGTATGTTGAAAAGTTCGAGAAATGCATCCACATTCAACGGCAAAAATCTCCTGCCTCAGTAAAGGCAATAGGTAAACTTCCAAATGGGGGCCATATACCTTTAAGAAAATTAAGGCCCTAAACATTGTAGAAACAGAGCCAATCACAATTATCAAAAATAATTCATGTCTATCTTGCTTAGTGCACAAGACATCACTTATACCCACAAAGAAATATTAGGGCTTCGTGGCACGGCAGCTCCTCATGGCTGTCAGAAGCCAGCTTCCTTATCAGTCCAGCACGAGTGTAATTAAAGACAATAGCCAGAGCAGCTGTACTGAAAAAACAAGCCATTTGTCTTCCCCTTCCCCCACCCCTTCTGCTCACGTAGTTAATCTGAACACAGCATCAGCTCTGTCGTCAAGTCTTCCTCAAAAGGCAGCATAATAAGAAACATATATCTGTTTCCCACTGTGCATTGTGAAGGCTGAAGAAATACTTGCTCTTATCTTGCTATTACACCATATAAAATACAAGTAATCTAGGTCTGGAAATTCAAAAGCTCCTGAGATAGGGCAAGTTTCTGGAGAATAAGAAAAATTATTTTCAGCAATAGAGAGACTCTGGGAAAATGGTTTATACTCAGTGGTGTTCTGGAAAATGTTTAACAACAGGCTTTCCAGGGGGAAAGCCCTGATTTGTAACATTTTCCAATTTCTGTGGAGTAAATACTCCCACCATGGCTGACATCAAGCTACCAATGCGACATCATTGAACACAGAGTTGAGAAGAGATGCACAGTAGGGTGCCTTTATACAGTATTTCCACCACACAGATATTTACGATAGATGTAAATAATCTCAAGAACATAGTAGTAAAATGTAGTAAAATAACTAGGAAGTGGTGAATTTTTAGTATTTGTTAGTTTTTAATGTAATTTATTGAAATTTTATATAATTTTTAATAACAATTATGTTTATTGCCTTGTGGAATTCCTAAAAACAATCACCTCTGGGGCTGGCCCAGTGGCATAGCGGTGAAGTTCAAGCATTCTGCTTCGGCGGCCCAGGTTCGCAGGTTCGGATCCTGGGCGTGGACCTATGCTCCGCCCATCAAACCATGCTAAGGCGGCGTCCCATATAGAAGAGCTACAACTCTACAACTGTGATACACAACTATGTACTGGGGCTTTGGGGAGAAAAAAGAAAAAAAGAGGAAGATTGGCAACAGATGTTAGCGCAGGGCCAATCCTCCTCTTCAAAAAAACAAATCATCTCTTACAAGCCAGTACAAGTTGACTCCAGCCCACCACTAACTATACTATACTCCAATTGCCCTGTTACTAGAAGTAATAAATAGCCTTGTAGGGCCAGCCCCGTGGCTTAGCGGTTAAGTGCGCGCGCTCCGCTGCTGGCAGCCCGGGGTTTGGATCCCGGGTGGGCACCGACGTGCCGCTTCTCCGGCCATGCTGGGTCCGCGTCCCACATACAGCAACTAGAAGGCTGTGCAGCTATGACATACAACTATCTACTGGGGCTTTGGGGGGGTGGAAATAAATAAATAAAATCTTTAAATAAATAAATAAATAAATAGCCTTGTAGTTATAATAGGTGAAATAGAATGCATATTAACAATATTCATTTTTTCAACGATGGAATTTGGTCACTTTTTAAATAATTTTCCCAAGACTACCTTTCCAGAATGATCTCCCTGAAGCCAGAATGAAGAGTAATCCAGGAATATGTTTGTGTTGTTACTAAAACAATGAAAACCTAGGAATTTTTCATAATCATGATTGTTGAGGATGTATTTTGTAACCCTTTCTTCTTCACGTGTATGTAACTAAACGCTTATAGGAAATGTTGGCTGAGGCACCAAGACAATAAATACCACGGTCCAAGTGATGTGCAAAGCTATGCTGAGAACGCACAAAAGAGGTGATCCAAAAACAGGTACACAGACTTCCACTTCTGGGGAGGTGGAGTTGACATACTTTTTCTATCCTTCCCACTAAGTACAACTAAAACCCCTGCACATTATATATAAAACAACAAAAGAAGACTCTGAAAGATGGAGCGAAGATGACAGACCAGCTAGGGAGTCACACAGTGGTGAGTTTCCTGGTTTATCGTTTTGCCTCATAAGTCTCAGAATAGAAGCTGAAGGACGCGCAATGCAGAAATACCAATGGGCGCGGACTAAAAAGCCCCCCAGAGCCTGCACTCTCCAGCTGAAGGACCCTGGGAGGACGGAACTGTGCTGCGTCTTGACTGCACTGATGTCAGTGTCCTGGCTGTGACACTGCACTCGAGTTTTGTAAGATGTTTCCGCTGGGGGAAACTGGGTAAAGGGTACATGGGCTCTCTCTCAATTATTCCTTACCACTGCATGTGAACTTAAAACTATGTCAAAATAAAAAATTTAATAAAACAGTTACATGTCTCCTGCTCCTTCAGCTATATCAGGATACAAAAGGGTCCAAAGTCAGAGATTAGGAGATTTTGGAGAAAGCTGTTGGTGTTCCACGAGGCGCCATCTCCCTCCCGGAGTAGCAAACTACGGAGTGTTTCCCTCATCCCTGCAAATCAACTTAGAGACGCTTTAAGAAGGCCACTTGGAGAGTTTCATATTTGGCCTCTAGCCATGGGGACATACAGACCAACTGTCACCTGAAAAATCTGAAGGGCAAGAAACCAGCTAGGTAGTGGCTTTGATAGAAAAGCAAATGAGAGGCAGCCACTTGGGGCAGCCTACATTCCCGGAGTTTGTGGACCAAAGGGATGTGATTGTGTCCTGTGGACCAGATGGGACCATGCACAGGAGAGCTAGCAGGAGTCTTCTCAGATGTTGTCCAAGAGAGTCCTGGAGGAGAAGAAAGCCCTCAGCAGGAAGAAGCCTGGATACTGTTGAGTTCTTAAGAGATGAGGGAGCTTTCTTAAGCCGCTATTCAGAATACAAATGCCCGTGGCAAGGGAATGGTGCCTGCTCTCTTCTGAGGGATCAAAAAAGAAGTCAGCAACATAAAGAAGGAGGAACAGAAGCCCCAGGTGGGGAAAAAACATGCAGCAGCCAATGCTGTAAAACGTTCACACGTGGAGTTTTCTTGTGTTGCCTCAACATGGCAAACATTCATTAGTGGTTCTCAAACTGGGCAATCCTGAGGACTGCTGAAAATGGGGACTTATAGGTCATTCCATTTTTAATCATTACATAAACAGGTCAGGGTCTTCATGACTGAAATGTACTTTGAAAGTGTTTTTTATTTAACATAATCACAATACAAACAGCAAGAGTAATTTCGTTGAACTAAACAATTGAATTAAACAATTCAATGGAATCATTTTTTCCCCTAAACATATTCTCTGATGTGGCAATTTTCTATGAGAAGGCACACATTTTTAGGTCTCTCTCTTTCCTCCTCTATCCTCCTCACACATCTGCTCTGAACCCCACTCCCATGCCGTTCTCCTCCCCAAAGAGAAGGAATTCTAATTCTAAGCTGTATTCCAGGGCACAGATCATACCACATCTGCTAGGGGAGCACCAGGCGTAACAGGGTCAGCATATGAGTGTGCTTCCTCTCTTCTTCCTCTTGGTTATGTGATGCTGAAGTGATGAGCTGACCCATCTCCTGGCCATGCACTCTCAGGACGATAAAATGATTCTCAAGAAATCTTAAGGGGAACAAAAGGAGGTTGTAGAAAATTTTACTATAGTATGATAATATCTTATTTCTTTCTCATGTTCTCTATTCCATCCTTTTTTTAAAAAGCATCTTAACATACTTTTTGATTTTGTACCCTATAACTGTATCATTCAAATTCTTGACATTCTAATTCTGCTACTTGTTTCTGGTGACTCTTACTCAAAGTAGATTGTTTCCATGTGTGTTGTGTTCTTTTTGATTATGAGCTCATGTTTAGTGGTGCCTCTAATTTGAAAACGAACTGTATAATGAGGGTGTTCCCACCATTTACTCATTCAACAAACATTAACTAATATGCCAGGTGGACCTATGATAGTTTCTACCCATAAGGAGCTTTAGAGTTATGTCTGCCTGTGCTGGTTGGGGCAAATAGTCAATCCTAGTCATAAGAATAATAGCTAACATTTATTGAGCAATCATTGGGTGCCAAGTATTTGACATGCATCACTTCACTTAATCCTCAACAACCCTCTAAGAGAAATACTATTATTATCCCCATTTATAGATGAGAAAAGCTGAGGTTTGTAGAGAGGTTGATAGCTTTCCCACAGTCACTTCACTAGTACGCTGTAGAACCAGAATTTAAAATCATGCCATCCTGACTCCAGCACCCAAACTCTTACCCACCAGGCTATATTACAGTTACACAGAAATTTCAAAGCACTCAGGTCAAAGCAAAGGTAACAACATCATGCCAACCAAGAGAGGGACTAGACTGAGATCCAGAGGTTCCTCATTCATTTGGACATAAAATATGGGCTGAGAGTAAATAACCCGCTGCAGAAACCGACCTCAGGGAAGACACGTCCAGGGTCTGGTCTGATGCCAGGTTTAATTCCAAGTTTCACAAAATAGGGAGGCTGAGGCTGCTGCTTCCCATGCCCCCATCGGCACAGGCTCAGGAGCTGGAACAGTCCCGGGCCTCCAGGAGTCCAGCTGCAGGTGAGGGAGAAAATAAAGTTGGGGAATCTGGGGTAGGGGCAGACGTGAAAGCACAGATGTCAGCGTTGTTACTCCCAAGTTTACCGACACGCTGAAGTCCACCATCTAGTACACGCTCTTTGTTAGGATGAAGAAATCAGGATTTTCACAATATGCTGTGGTATTTGCAAATGCCACCGCATTTGTCTGGAGGACACAGATCTGTAAAATTTATGTTTTCTGGATTTTAAGCAGGAGACAACTTCAGAAGAAGATTTGTCGAGTTGAAAGCATGAGAAGCTAAGGGCAAAGAGCTCCTGAATGGTACTTTTAGTCGTTAAGTAGGTAGATGATCAGCACCAACAAATATCAAGGATGCTTGTGCCCACTTATTAGCAGATGCAACTTCTTCTAAAGAAAAGATATTTTCAACAACTCAGACTAAATGGGATACAGTAAAATTCTTACATCTGAATAGAATATGTTATACAGCCTTGAAAATCTCATTTTAACTGTTTATACCACTGCCATCTATAAAAGTTCTACCTAGAACAATTAGAAAAAAAAACTGCAAATGTTCTTTAATAATAACCCATGCTCTGAAGTATTATGGAAATATGCATTATGGAATTATTAAACTATCGGATTCTTGACTGAGGCTGATTAATCTCAGGAGAACACCGGACAAGGTGTTAATGAAGCCATGGCCTGGGGTCAGTTCTTATGAAGGCTATTCAGGGTCACTGTGTTTCATGACTTCCATCTGATGGCTCACCCCAGTTGGTGGCAAAGGGGACAAAGCAAGACAGAGGAAGGAAATAGCCCTACTGATAGCAGACGAGTGGCACTGCCTTAACGTGTAAAGGAAAACATATTATTAGGTCCTGGCTGACATTTAATAGGTAATTCACTCAAATGACTTATCATTTCATACCCTGTAATTTGATGTGATTCTCCTTTTAATAGCACTCTGAACAGATGCACATTTCCCTCTTACATTCAAAAATCACAGCAAATTCTCTCTAGCAGTACAGCTCTTCTGAAGGTTGAGGAATGAGAAGGTGAGCATCTAGGGAACCACACAGACCTCTGGCCTTAGCTGCCTGTCCTGTCATCACTCTGCCTGCACCTGCCCTTTTCACCTCTATGAGCCCATTTCACCCCCACGTCGGTCTTTGCTTGTTTTCCTTTCCATTGTAGAGCTACCATCACCTGGACTATTCCTCAGGGAACCTCTCCCTTTGTGCTGTGGTAGAGGACTCAGTTTCCCTGGCTGTCCCCTTCCCTTGGGTGTGATCTCCCAAAGTGAGCACAAGCAGCATTCTTGAGGGTGTTGCTTTATCACTGGGGAAACAAACAGGAGTTAGTTAGCCACAGTAACAAATACATGTAAGTTACAAACTGATAAGCCTCCTGAGGGCCCCTAGTAATTGTCCTCTGGGTGGCACAGTTCTGGGGATAGAGAAGACTCAACATATGTTTCCAGAAAAAAGAAACGCACTACCATTTAGTAGCTTACGGTATATTTTTACAATGTAAAACCCAAGCTGCCTTAAGAAACAGAGAAGGTGAGGGTGTGGGGAGGGGCCCGGTTGTATATTTATATGAAATGATCTCCAAGATATATTAAATGAAAGCTAAGTGTAGAACAGATACATTTTGTATAAAAAAAAAAAAGAGAGAGAGAGATATGTAGATAAGTGTATTTACTTGTAAATGACTAAAATACCCCTAAAATGCTATGTTAGAAACACATAACACAGATTGCCTCCATGGAAGGAACTTGGGGGGCTGGGGGACCCTTGGCAAGAAGACTTCTCTCTATAGTCCCTTTGATATCTCTTGAAGTTCTATTCTTTCTTCTCTCAGGAAAGAATTTACAAGTGAATGTACTCACCACTCACAAGACATAAATAGATACACGATAGAAAGTCAGATTTTAAAGTTGAGAATCTGCAGAGATCATCCACTTTTCCGGCGTGAAAAAGATGGCCCTTCTCCCTTTCTCTCACTGTCACCCGTCTTCACCCAACCATCCATTAAAAGATTGTTCTGAAGTTTAAATGCATTTTTGAAGTATAAGAAAAATACGGTAGACTCTAAGTAACTACTTCTCTTCTCTTCCCCATTCCTTCCTCCCACCCTACCCCCACTTCACACAGAGCCTTCCTCTTCCTAAAAATAAATTTCAAAGAAGGCTCTTGAGGGATGGTTAATACCCTGTTGATTGTTAAGTTTAGCTTTAAAACATTTTTAAGAGACTTTGTGGAAACACATCCTTTATTCTCATGGCTTTTCATCTTTCTATGAGTCCCACCAGTAATACTTAACCAGTTACCTAAAGTTTAAACTTTCTCTGAGGATTCAGTTGAAGGCCTTGCAAGTCTTCTTTCACAGGATAAAAGACAACAGTCTCCTGCACGTAATGTCCTCCTTCCATCAAGCATTTTTCAAAAGAAAACAACATCCTCAAGTTTAGTAAGAACAATTTGATTCCAAGGAAAATCAATTGGTCCTCAAGTTTTGTTGCAGCCTGAATAAGCAAAAAGTGATCTGCATTGTTAGTCTAATAGGAAAAATTAGAACTCAGCTCTGCCATGAAGAATGTAGCAAGAGCCTAATATCTTCCATTTCTGCAGAGCTGGAATTGAAAAAAGAATAGTAGACCAAATAAAGGTACCACATTAAAATATTTGTCAACTGTGTGGTAACCCATATTACCGTTAACAACTATTTGCTCCCTACCCTGCAAGAGAATCACACATCTTCGTGGTTTGCCATGACTCCCGCAGGTAGAGTGCATCTCCCTGCCCATTGTCAGACTTGGCCATGGACTTCATTGGTCAATGAATGTCAGCAGAAATGATAGTGTGCTCCCTCCAAGCAGGAGCTAATTTAAGAGGCCTGCTCCTGCTTTTCAATCTCTGCCTGAAGAACAGCATATCCTAGATGGGATGCTCCATTAGCCTGGATTCCAAAATGAAGACTCACGGAAAAGAGTCATATGGAACAGAGCCCCAGCCCCAGCTGCAACCACAGGCAACCTCCAGCAATGGGGGAGAGCGTCAGCCCATCCACAGGGGACATGTGATGAGATGAAGAAATAAATCTTTGCTGTTATTTGCCACTGAGATTTGGGGGTTGCTTTTTATCACAGATTAGATGATTAATGCAACAGACAAATCATGATGCACTCATCTCAAGAATGGGGAAACTAGGTCCTAGGAAAACGGGAAAAGAAATTAACATTTATAGAACATATGCTGTAGGCCAACTACTGTTCTAGGAGTTTTAATGAAATTTCCCACCAACTGATGCCTGAAATAACCTCTCAAGTCTCATCTAGAAAAAGAGAAGCTAAGGTTCTATGACCTCTAAGTAAGTTTCCAGAGCCGGCATTCTGTATGCATTCTTTACTGGAGCCTTTCATAAAAATAAGATTCACTACCTAACCTACAGTCACCACATTTTTAAGGAAGTGGATATCTGACCCAGGTTAATCTCTATGTTTTTTTCATAATATGACTGATGGTTTAAATATACCAAGAATTATGAGTACCATTTCCAGAGAAGACTGTCTTTCAGTTCACTAATGTTTGAAACTTTTTATTTCAGAGAATAAATTCATTTTCATTTCCTATTTTCTCCTACTTAATATTACCCAACTACCAAAAATCTTGGAATTCTTCCATTTTTAAGGGCAATCTTCAATTAAAATTTAGCTTCCTCTTCTATTGTCATGAATTTCATTAAGATGCCTATAAATGTAACAATATTAATGTGAATCTAATAATTTGTCTTTTCCAAAAGTTTATAAGTGATAATAGAGATATCATGAAAAAATTTCAAGTCATCAGAGTCTAGTATTATTAAAGATCAATACCGTCACCATTAATGACAAATAGGCATTGTTCTGGTAAGGGAAATACAACTGGAATTTGATAAATGGATTTTAAATAAAGAAGAGCAGAAATAATCTTTCCGGGCTGAAAGAAAGCTTTTAAAGTCAGGCAAAGTCAAATGTAATATTCTGAAGCAAAATTCTCCTGTGCCTCATTTGATCTGTAGAAAGATACCATATACATCTTCTAGTGACGTTAATATTTTTAACCATTCTATTCGACATTTTAACTATATACTTATTGGATAGAACAAGAAATCTATAAGTGTGCCAATCTTTTTAATTCTAGGCAAAGAATAATAAGGTGTTGGACCAGAATTAGAAACATGGTATTAGAAAAAATATAGAGGCTATTTTGTTTTCAAAGTGCATCATTACAATTCAATGCTATAAATACTCACATGTGCACTGTTATATCTCTATATGAAATAAAGGCACAGTCTGGAAAATAAAAAAGGTAAGTTTAGATGAGGGGATTATGGGTGATGGCTTGGTTTACATATCTTTTATTATTGTTATAATAATATTTTTTGTGTGTGTGAGGAAGATCAGCCCTGAGCTAACATCTGCCAATCCTCTTCTTTTTACTGAGGAAGACTGGCCGTGGGCTAACATCCATGCCCATCTTCTTCCACTTTATATGGGACGCTGCCACAGCATGGCTTGCCAAGCAGTGCGTCAGTGCATGCCCAGGATCCGAACCGGCGAACCCCGGGCCGCCGCAGCGGAGCGCGCACACTTAACTGCCTGTGCCACCAGGCCAGCCCCATAATAATATTTTTAAACAATTACAAATAAATTCTGCTACTAGTATCTTATTACATATACTACTTTTAATGTCCTATTTAGATATGTTAATTTTAATAAATCTAAGCAATTCATGCTCTTTTCAGAAAACATATATATCGCAAGAGAGTAAAAAAAGAAAACAAAAGCATCCATGACCCTACAAAAATTCTAAATTCTCTGAGTCTTTTGTCTCTGCATATTTATATAAATAGAGAAAAAAAATGGAGTTCCACTTCCAGCAATGGATGATGCATAGTTTTAGAATAATCCTCCTATTGAGAACAACTATAAGATGGGCACAATGTTTTAAAATATATGTTTGGAATATACATTGGCCTCAAAGAACTACCAAGGCAGTGACAAGTTGTGGGACCAAGATTTCAGAGAGGAGGGAAACCAAAAGAGGTAATTCCAGAATTTAGGGCACTTTTCTTCTCAAGGCAAATTGCCAATTCTGAAAATGAAAATGACATGAGAGGCTGAGAAGGTGAGCACAATTTTTTTTATTCTTGAAGGACTAAGGGAATAAAAATTTAGTTCAAGGCACCACAAGGAGGAGGGGCTCTGGTAAACACCCTGCGCTTCAGTGAGCTCTGAAAGAGAGTTCGGTGGACTAGAAACAGAATAGCCCTCATGAGAACAGAAGCTCAGATCTGAATCTGGTCCCAGTTTCTGACGGGAGTAAGTTCATCTGTCCAGATGAGCTGTCTACAAGAGCCAAAGGAAATCTTCCCTGGAGGAAGAAAACATCATCCAGAGTCTCAAATTAGCTCTAACATTTTTCATAAACAATACCTGGCACTCAATCAAAAACAAAACAAAACAAAAAAACAGGCATATAAGAAGAATTATCTGAAAATCAAGAAAAAAACATAACAGAAACAAACTCATAAGTGATACAAATATCGGGGTGTCAAAGATAGATAGATAGTTGATTATGTTCAATCAACTAAACGAGAAGATGGAGAATTTCAGCAAAGAACTGGAAAGCAGAAAATAAATCAAATGGGAAAACCTAGAAGTGAAAAATAAAACAATGTAAATTGACAATAGATGGACTTTAATAGGCAATTATGTACAACTGAAGAGACAATTAGTGAAGTAAAACATCAGAAGAAAATTCATGGGCTGGGCATGAGGAATCAAAATGAAAAAATAGAGAAATGAACATAAAAGACACATGGGATATGATGAAAGTGTCCAAGAATAAGACAGGAGAAACAATATTTGAAGAAATACTGGCAAAATTTTTCCCCAAAATTACAAAAACACCAAGAAGTGCTACAAACTCCAAAAAGAGTAAATACAAAGAAAACTACACCTAAGCACATCATGGTCAAACTGTTGAAAAATAAAGACAAAGAGAAAATCTTAAAGTCGACCAGAGGAGGGCCAGCCCCGGTAGCCTAGTGGTTAAGGTGGGCGTGCTTAATCTTCTTACATTAAGAGGCCCAGGTTTGTGTCCCGGGCACAGATCTACACCACTTGCCTGTCAGTGGCCATACTGTGGTGGCAGCTCACATACAAAAAGAGGAAGATTGGTAACGGATGTTAGCTTAGGGCGAATCTTCCTCAGGGGAAAAAAAAAGTCAACCAGAGGAAAAGAGATATATTTACTTTAAAAGAACAACACGGTTTTACATCAGCTGATTTCTCAACAGGAAAGAAGAAAAGCAAGTGGACAATGGAATGATATCTCAAAGTTCTAAAAGAAAACACCTCCCAACACAGAATTCTATATCCACCAAAAATATCCTTCAAAGTTTAAAATGAAATACGTTTAATACAAAAACTGAGAGGACTTGTGATCAGCACAAATACACTAATGGAAATACAAACGGCAGTTCATCAAGAGAAGGAGACTAATCCAAGAAAGAAGCACCTAAATGCAGGACGGAATGCAGACCAACGGAAAAGGTAAAGTATGTCAGTGTATCTAAGTGAATACTGACTACAAAATAATACTAATAATGTCACATGGAGTTTAAAACATATCGTTATTATCCTTGACATTTAGCACATAAGGCAGGGGGGCAGTGGTACTCTACCATCTTTGCATTATCCAGAACTAGTAAAAGTAGTAATATATATAATACTTTAATAAGTATTTGATTAATCAAAAAGAAGACAAGACAGAACATAGACAAGGAGGACAAATAAGTATTAAGATGAAATACATCAGGGCCGGCCCCGTGGCTTGGCGGTTAAGCACGTGTGCTCCGCTGCTGGCGACCCAGGTTCGGATCCCGGGCGCACACCGACGCACTGCTTCTCCAGCCATGCTGAGGCCGTGTCCCACATACAGCAACTAGAAGGATACGCAGCTATGACATACAACTATCTACTGGGGCTTTGGGGGGAAAATAAATAAATAAATAAAATTTAAAAAAAAAAAGATGAAATACATCAATAATACGTTGACTGTGAGTAGATGAAATACATAATTAAAAGGAAAGGTTGTCAGACTGTCAGATTAAAAACAACTCAATCACATAGAAAAGATACACCATAAATAAGTGAGGTTGAAAGTAAAAGGATGGAAAATTATATATGCCATGCAAACACCAATCAAAATCAAGCTGGCATATCTTCACTCCTATAAGACAAAGCAGACTTTAAGGCAAAGAATCATTCCTAGCGAGACATAAAGAGGGACATTTTATGATGATAAAAAACTAGATCTAAAGGGAATATACAATGTCTAAATTTGTATTATGAATCTAAGAACATTACCTCAAAATATATAAAGCAAAAAGCGGGCAGAAATAAAAGAAGAAATAGAAAAATCCACATCATGGTTAGAGACTTTAACACAATCTTCTAACGGATAGGAAAAGCAAATATACCATCAGCAAGGATAAAGATTTGAACAAGATTAACAAATGACCTAACTGACAGATATAGAACAGTGTGCCCAACTAGTATCAAACACACATTCTTTTCAAATACCACAGAATATTTACCAAATTGTCCAAAATCTGAGACAAAAATCAAGGTTCAAGAAATTTCAGAAGATTTAAATAATACAGGTTATATCCTGACTAACCACAGTGGAATTAGGCTAATAATTAATACCAAAAAGATAACCAAAAAATCCCCTTATGTTTAGAAATTAACCAATACCCTTCTAAATAGCTCATCAGTTAAAGAAGATCATGAAACTGAAAAATATTTGAAGTGAATGACAACAATTTTTTGAAAACTACATATCCATTTTTTGCATATGAAGAACTAAAGCCACACTTAGAAGGACATTTAATGGCCTTAAATGTGCACATTAGAAAAATGAGACAGTCTAAAAATCTGTTCTCTCAACTCTCATCTTAAGAAGTTAGAAAAAGAAAAGAACATAAAATTAAACCCATAGAAACTGAAGAGAGGAAAAAATAAAGATCAGATCAGAAATTAATTAAATAAAAAACAACCACGTGAGAGAATCAACAAAGCAAAAATTTGGTTCCTTGAAAGGCCTAATAATATTAACAAACACTCAAGACAAAGAAAAAAGGCCAACAACAGAAATAGAGACATCAAATATGTCTACAGATATTAAAATATAGTAAGTGTATATTATTAACAACTGTATGTCAATAAATGTAAAATGATAAATTAAATAGACTAATTCCTAGAAAAACATACCTTAGCAAAAGTATCAGAAAATCTGAGTAGTCTTATATCTATTAGAGAAGTTGAATGATGCTTTTTTATATAGCGATATATTGTAAACATTTCTTTATGTCGTTAAATATACTTGTTCTGTGATAGAGGATATTTACTATAGTAGTTAATTAAGATTGGGGTTTCATTTAAGCTTTACTAATTCTTAACCATGTGATTTTTGATAAATTATATAACCTCTTTATGTCATAATTTTTTTTAAATACTGACCTCATAGGTGGGATATTACGGTAACTTAGTACAATGTCTTGGATCTAGTAAATGTTTGATGAGGATAGCAACGAGGATGTTTAATGACTACATAGTAGCCTATTTTCCCATCTTATAAATGCTACAAGAAACTCCTTATTTATCTACCTTTACACATATCCCTAATTTCCTCAGGATAAAATCCTGGAAGTGACATTGATGGATCAAAAGAGATTCACGATGCCTGGGGCCCGAATGTCCTTCAGAAAAGCCAGATCAGCTTACGCCTCCACAAACAGTATAAAAATGCTCATTTTCCTATATCCTCGTCCATCTGGATATTGTCCTTTTATATTTTTGCCAACTTGGTAGGACACAGTGGCAGGACAGCATTATATTGATTTTGCATTTTATTTATTATGTAGTAAATATGAACATTTATTAGATCTACTGGCTTCGGTAATTGTCTGTTCATACATCGCCTTTTCATATCTTGTACCAGAGCAGAAGAGAGTGAGGAGAACTGGTGCAAATCACAAAACCCTGGTGGTCAAGTGTCCCGAAGCAAATATCTATTGGTTCCCAAACCGGTCCCCATCCACGAAGGGCAAGGAGAGACTGAAGAAAAGGGCAGACCTCTCCAGATCGGTAGGTGGCAGGTGTAGTAACAAGCAAGAGAACTTACAAGGCTTGTCTTGGGTGGCCACTAGACAAATAGATCTCTGCACCTGCCCACCAGTATCTCAAGAGTTTATATAGAGGCCTTAACTGGGTTCAGTCACATACTCAGTCCAGACGATCTCAACGCCTTACTCTCTCAAGGCAGCATCCTTGAAGCAGCTCCTAGTGTTTGAGTGGTGGGCAGAAAGCACATACGAGGACCGGGCAGGGAGGAGCCTCCGATTGTCTGGGTCCAGCTCCAGGGTCAACCAGCAGTCATGTCCTCTCCATTACCTTTTCCAACAACACTATCTGAAAAATTTTTAGCTAGACTTCCCTTCCTGGGAACCTAAGAATTATTTGCGCATGAGCCTTCTTGACAGCCCTTCTTTCATCCATTTTTCTTGTGGGATATTTGTATTTGTTCCTATTGATTTGTAAGAGCTCTTTATAGAGTTTATGGTTTACCTTTTAATTCTGCTTAGGTTTATTTACTTTCATTCTCATTTAATAATGAAAGTATTAGGCCATGGATTTGTCTCTGAAGTTTTGGTCATATCCTACGGGTTCTTACAGGGAGTTTTCTCATTATTGTCTTCTCAGTTTTTGCATCTGAAATTTATTTTCGGAGTATCTGGATTTAGGACATAAATACATAAGAGAAAACAAAATTGGGATGGCACAATTACCAACTCATATTATCTGTTAGGTTTTTGTTGTTGTTGTTTTGGGGTTTTTTGCTGAGAAAGATTTGCCCTGAGCTAATATCTGTTGCCAATCTTCCTCTATTTTGTATGTAGGTCACAGCCACAGCATGGCCGCCAACGAGTGGTGTAGGTCCACGCCTGGGATCTGAACCCAGGCTGCCAAAGTGGAGTATGCCAAACTTAACAACTAGGCCATGGGTCAGCCCTGTTAGGTTTTGATTCTTTAATAATTATAGAATATTAAACAAAGCACATAAAACCATACCATGAAGATATTCTCAACTAGAGTAGTTGGGTTTTTTAGAATTCAAAGGTTAAAAAAAAATATGGGAGCAGGAAGAGAAGATAAATTCTGAAAGGCAAAAGTTATACATATTCACTGTCGGAAGTTGTCTGTAGTTGAAATGATATTGCACCCATTATCAAGTGTTTTAACATATCAGATGTAACCTATAATGCATAGCTCTCAGAAAATGAGACAATTCCAATGCCAGGCTGTGGACAGACACCAGCTGTAGTTGAGTCTTTAGTGACCTCAAGTGAAAAGCATGTCACCACAACAAACTTCTCTGGGGTCTGTTTTACTGGAACTAAAAATTACTTCCATGATTAACAATGTATGCAGCATTGTTTATACTGTAGCAGTGACAGTTTAGAAATTGTTGATGTTTCTGAAAGAGCCATCTGATAAGAGATTTTGAAATTATTTGAATTGAGAACAGCCCATAGCCTCTTGTCAAATTAAGATCCTATTAAATGTCTAGAGAGATAGGGCATGAGGAAGCCCAGAACAGGGCCCGTAGGAATGTGAAATTTAATGAACTGATGCCAAGGTGCTGACTGAACCAAGGTATTTACTAAACTTTTACATTGCACCTTTTCAGGTGTAAGCTACTTGTAAAATCTGTGCAATATATGAGAAAGACAGGCAACCTTAATTTTGCTTAATCATATTTGTCAGTGTTTGTCAAAAAGATTAAATTGTGCCCCATCTAACGAGATGCAGTAAAATGGGCTATGAGAGCTTGGAAACGCAAAGTAACAAAAGACAAAATATACAACTGCAAAAGGGACATTGATTCTAGCCTCCATTTTGGCACAAGTGACCCTGTTCCCATCAAGATACAACTATAAGAATCTGAGGCACTGGCTTTTCTCAGATTCCACAGACATAGAGGATTTCTTGACATCAGCATTTCCCAGACTGACTTCCCATAGAATCCTTATAGCTCAGCATACATTTAACATTGGTCTGGGAAGCACTTTTTGGAATATATTTTGTAAAAGAATATTAATTGGCATGCATACAATACACTGCCAAGTAGTGCCACACTATTTACATTATTATATAATTTTATATGTAATATATAAATATTTATATGTAATATATAAAATTACACAATAACATAAGTATTACCATCTTATACATAGTGTGGCACTACTTGTCAGTATATTGTATGCGTGCCAATAAATATTCTTTATTATTCTATTATTTTATATAGAAATAACATATTTATTCTATATATTTACATAAATATTTATTATATATAATATATATTTATAAATATGTTAAGTATATTTATATAGTATATATTTTGTTATTATATATACATATATAGTTGATCTTCATTATTCTTGGATTCCATATTTGTAAATTTGTCTATTTGCTAAAATTTATTTGTAACCCCAAAATCAATTTGCAGGGCACTTTTGTGTTCATTTACTGACATTCAAAAAGCGGGGACAATTTGGAGTTGCCCAACGCTCACGTTCTCAGCTGAGGTTGAATAAGGCAACATTCTGCCTTCTTGTTTCAGCTCTCATATTGTAAACGAATGTCCTCTTTGTGGTTTATTTAGTGCCATGTTTTTCACATTTTTGTGCTTTTTGTGGTGCTTTCACAGGGCCCCCCAGTGCAGTGCTCAACTGTCATCTCGTGTTCCTCAGTGCCTGAAGGCTGTGATGTGCCTGACGGACAAAAGACAAGTGTTAGATAAGCTTTGTTCAGACATGAGTGATAGTGCTGCTAGCCATGAGTTCAACATTAATAAATCAACAATGATATTAAATAAAGTGTCTTTAAATAGAAACACACATAAAACAAGGTTATATATTGATCAGTTGACAAAAATGTTGTGACCAGAAGCTCACAGGAACATAACCCAATATTTCCCCTAGGAGCAATGACACAGTATTCGCTAATACAGTGTTCGAGGCAACTTTATAGAATATAACTACCAGCAAATAACAAGAATGGATTATATATATAAATGAGTCAGAGAAAGTTTAGGGATTTTAATTTTTTAAGCTGGAGAAATGAGCCTTATTCCTACCTTATTCAGATAAAAGCCATCTCTGGTAGCCATTCATTTCTTCAATCAACGACCATATGTCGAGTTCTATGTGTTGGGTATAAAGTGGTAGCAAACACAGACACTGTCCCAAGTTTCTGGAAGTTTGTAGTCTAGCAGGGAAGGGCCACCATTCGCATATGTTGTATAACACACAACCTGAGTGGGGAACACAGACGTAGCCAAATAATCACATTAATGAATTAATAATCACAAACTTGGATAAGTGGTCTGTAGGAAAAGAACATCACTCTCTAACAAAGAAGCTGCCCAACTTAGATGGAAAGTGAGGAGTGGGGAAGATATTCCAATCAGAAAACACGGCCTGGCAAAGGCTTGTAGCAGGAAGGAGTGTGACATTCTGTAGAAACTGAGAGAAGAACATTGTGCCTGAAGCAAAAGAAAGAAAGGAAACATGGTCCAAAATAAACCTGGAGAGTCAGGCAGGGGGTGAATCACCCAGCGCCTTACAAGCCAAGCTAAAAAATGTTGGTTTTATTCTGACTGCAAGGGGAAACCACTAATGAGGGGTAATTACATTATTTACCTTAAAATGATCAGTCTGGCTACAGTGTAGAGAAGGCAGAGAGGGTGGTCAGAGTCAATGTGGGGAAAGGAAACTATCATAACCTCCCTCAAGTGTCCCTTACAGTATAATTACAGTTTGTAATTTATAATTAACAAATACATAGCTATCAATGTGCAGATCGGACCTTACACAGAGGCAAGAATGATGAGAAAAATCAGCATGGCCATCATCAAAAGAGTTTGATATCTCTTCTTCTAAAATTTATAAATTATAGGAATACTGTGACTTCTTTTCTTTTCAAATATGTATCTGAATTTCCTTTCAGATGCATACCTCATCTTCTTTACTCTGACTTCCCTCATCTTTCAAAAGGAGCAGGTATTTGTGTCTCCATTCAAATGTATACCTTAGGGGCCGGCCCGGTGCCTTAGCGGTTGGGTGCGCGCGCTCCGCTGCTGGCGGCCCGGGTTCGGATCCCGGGCGCGCACCGACGCACTGCTTCTCCGGCCATGCTGAGGCCGTGTCCCACATGCAGCAACTGGAAGGATGTGCAGCTGTGACATGCAACTGTCTACTGGGGCTTTGGTGGGGAAAAAATAAATAAATAAAATCTTTGGAAAAAAAAAAAAAACAAATGTATACCTTATCTTGTTTGTCACTATCCCCCATTGTCACAAAGTCTGCTTAGGTCACTCTTTGAATGTACACTATCAGTATTCTTAGGAATACAAAGACTTCCCTCCTCTATGGATCCCAAAGCCATTTCTGGAAAGGATGGAGGTGTCGAGGAATCTTGAGTTATCCCCACGAATTAAAGGTAACCTGGAAACTCATGATTTAAGACATCTAGCTTTTGGCTGTGGATGGCCCCCTCACTTTTTCCTGTTTCAAGACTTTTAAATAAATGGTAAAAGTTGTATTTCAAAAGAGGACGTGAGGGAGGAAAGGGGAAGACGGGGAGAAGCTGGAACAGAAGAAGAAAGGAAAAGAGGAGAAGGCATCTCCTACCCAGATGACCTCATCTGGTCCTCATTCGACCAATGATTGCAAACAGACACTTGCAAGACACGCAGGGAAATCGGAATGTAGACTGTGTGTTAGATGATATGGGGACATTTTGTTAGGTGTGATAATGCCATGGTGGTATGAAAGGATACATATATTTAACAGTCCTTATCCCAATTAGAGATGTGTACTAAAGCAGTTATGGGTAAAATGATATGATGTCCAGGATTTGCTTTATAATACTCCAGAAAAGAGATAAGATAAATGAAATGTGATTGACAGAATGTTAATAATTGTTGAGGCTGGGTGACAGGACACAGGGATTCATTCTACTTTTTTCTTAATTTTGGTATGTTCTTGAAAGCTGAAGCAAAGGAGACAGAAGCCAATTTGCAGTGGGCCAAGGAGTGACAGGCAGAAACTTTGTGTTTTTGCTATCTCAAAGTCTTCACTACATTTTTATTAAATACTAGGCCTTGTTTTAACTGGGATTCGGGAAATTACGAGAGTGAATTGCGTTCGTAGTTGGGAGGAGATATAATGCAGCCTCATTTCTCATGAGACGATGGTCCAGGAACCACAGGGGGCAGCCATAGCACAGCCCACAGAGGTCCCTGGGGAAGCATCAAGCACTAGCCAGGAACCCTGCAATCGCGAAGGGCTAGACAAAAGTGATAAGCAACAACCAAGATGGATTTGTGAACTTGTAATGACTCCTTTGAAGCCCCAGAAATGACATAGGGAAGTGAATTTGGTAGATGTACGCAGTTCCAGTGTTAGCAGGGTGAGTGCGCAGACTCTATACTTGGGCTTCAAAGGGAAAGGTTATGCCTTGAGGCTGGACAACTGGGGAGCAAAGAACACGTGCACACACAGACACACATACAAAGAAACAGCAACACTTACAAAGCGCTTACCTTGAGCCGCGCATTGTTCTAAGCTCTTTACACACACTCATTTCATCTGCATTTAAACTACTGTCAGCAGATATTATTATTTACAAATGCAGGAACTGAAGGACAAAGAAATTCTGTAATTTTCCCAATCCAGCTAGTGAGTAGAAGAGCTGGAATGCTAACCCAGGTGATCTGACTCCAAAATCCACGATCTTAACCTCTATTCTATACTGCCCCTCACAACACCACACACCAACACACACAACACAATCTCTCTCTCTCTCAGGGAAAACAACCAGATGGACATTCACTAGTAAGTTTGTGGGTGAATTTTTTTCCTTTGCACCTTTTTTAGGTTTTAAGAGTTTAATACATATTACTTACATCTTTATTTTTTTAATCCATAAATAAATATATTTTTTAAGAGAGGCCCTTCCTTCTTAAAAAGTCCTCAAAATATTATGTGAGATTTTGCCTAGATCAAGTGACAGAAAAAGTCCCTTCTGGAAGCATTTTTGATTCATGCTCATGAAAGTGTGTTCCCAAAGAATAGAAAAGGCCTATGAGGTAGAAAACATGATGGTTAACGTGCGAAAACATCAGGAAAACTCTCACATGTGGTCGGAGACTTCTTGCCACTACAGTAGAGAGACAGAATGAACAGAGTATGGTGAATTGCAAAAATGGCCACAAATTTTTCTACCCCATTAGCCACACTCCTTTTGCAGTGGGACTTTGTAGCTCTTCCCATCAAGACATGGAGTCTATTCTGGGGATCTAATGTACAGCATGGTGACTATAGTTAATAGTACTGTATTGTGTACTTGAAAGTTGCTAGCTAAGAGAGTAGATCTTAAAAGTTCTCACCAGGGCCGGCCCCATGGCTTAGCGGTTAAGTGCGCGCACTCCGCCACTGGTGGACCGGCTTCAGATCCCGGGCGCCCACTGATGCACCACTTCTCCGGACATGCTGAGGCCGCATCCCACATATAGCAACTAGAAGGATGTGCGACTATGACATACAACTATCTACTGGGGCTTTGGGGGAAAAAAAAAAGGAGGAGGGTTGGCAATAGAGGTTAGCTCCGAGCCGGTCTTCCTCAACAAAAACAGAGGAGGATTAGCACGGATGTTAGCAAAGGGCTGATCTTCCTCACACACCAAAAAAAAAAAAAAAAGTTCTCACCATAAAAAAAATAACTATGTGAGGTGATGGATGTGTTAACTAACCTTATTGTGGTCATCTTTCCTCAATATATATATATATGAAATCATCATGTTGGCATACACCTTAAACTTACACCATGCTATATATCAATTACATCTCAAAAAAGCTCAGAGGCAAAAAAAGAGTGAAGTCAATTTGTCCATCACCTGGAATTCGGGTTGGCCATAGACCTTGATTTGGCCGATGATACACTGACAAATACAACACAAGCAGAGACCTGAAAAACACTTGTTCCCTGGGGCTTGCCTTCTTGCTGCCCTTAAAAGCTGGAGATACCACGTAAATGAACCCAAGCTAGCCTGCTAGAAGACGAGAAGCCAAGCAGAAAAAACCATGGCTCTCTAGCTCCCAGCCTTCCAACCACCAAACATGTGAATGAGGCCCACCAGCTGACAAAAGCTGCATGAGAGAGCTGGCCTGGACCAGAAGAACTGTACCACTGACCCAAAGAATTGTGAGCCAATAAAACAGTTGTTTTAAGCCATTAATTTTGGAGTGGTTTGTTACATATCAAAAGCTAACTGATACAGATTTACATTTAAGCAAAGTATGCTAAGGTGTATATATATGTTGCTTCCAAGAACTACATATCTACATTAAAGAAGCAGAACAAATGAAGTCTCTTTCTTAAAAATTCATTTTTTCTTTAGAAATTGTTTGTTTGCCTTTTAAGAATAGGAAAAAACTACCCCCTCAGCTTCAAATAAAGAATCATTATGTTTAGATGTGACCCACAATTATAGACCCAAAGAACATAAAGAAAGGGGAGAGACTACCACCTTCCTTAGTCGGAACAGCCCCATGGTAGTCCCCTCCAAGAGCTTGGCAGGAGGCTGTAGGCAAACCCCCGGGTCATCTGCCCCTAATCACCAAAGGAGCAATTCTACCTTCAGGGGCTTAGGTCCAGTGGGGCAACAGAAGACCTTGCTTCTTGACAGAAAGCAGGAAGCAGTGCGAGTAATATGTGGGTATCACTCGGCATTGCATTTAACAGAAAATAAAGGACTCTGATGCTTCGTGTCCTGAAATATCCATTTCGAGGCAAACAAGAAGACTTAAAAGTATGGTTTGGTCCAGAGTGGAAAGGCAACCCCAAGTTCAGCAGAACCAGACACCTGGCCTTAGGAAGAAGCATGGAAGTGATCACATGTAGGATGTTCTAAGGATGTCTGCCCACCCTGATGTCAGGAGAGTTATGGAACTTGACCACAGACCATCACCCGAGCAGGTAACAAGAAGGGAAGAAACACCGAAAGAGAAATGAAAACCATCCAAAATACTTGTTACATCTCTATTTTACCTTGAACCAGCACTGAGCCAGACAAATAACAACATAGTATTAGAAGGGCAGATTTGCTGTGGGAAATAAAAGATATGGGAACCACTCATTCTGCAGATAGCTGCAAAACTCCTAGTGTGACAACCAATGACCATTATCCATGGACATTTCTCTTCTTTTTCATGGTCAATAAGACTTTCTCACAAGTCAAATGCCACTCTACTCCATTTCATTTTCCCTCTGTTCATACTGCAATAGGGAAAGGAGCATGGCCATTGGATAAAGATAACATTTTTATCTCTTCTTTAGTGTCACTCCCTCTGAGGATATTTCTGAACTATGCAATTTTTAAATGTTACCTGTTTAAAAATATGAAGCACATAGGGTTTTTTAGAAGGATATAAATAGAATAAGTTATGGAAAATATACACAGTCCTGTCAAAACAGAATAGCCCTTATGAATTACACTCTTCAGATCTTCTCCTTCCTTGATCTCCCCTATGGTCACACGGTGGACCTTGTCTTGTCCTGAAACAGTAGTCACTAATTTAGACCATAACTTCCTAGTCTTCTGACCACATCAGACCACATCAGTCTTCTGACCAGTCCATTGGCCCCTCCCTCTCCTCCCAGCCCATCACATTTCAAAACTATTGGTTCTATATTTTGTTCATTCCTCACATTTCCCTGACTAAATTCTAGTTCTGGATACATCCAACCAGCCACCTTCTCCCCGCATATTCCTGAGCTTCTGACCATACTAGAGAAAAATCCCACAAGGTTTCTCTGGACAGCTTGCTCTCCCACTCTGAGCTATCACTACTTACACCTTAGACATTTTCCCACTCTCTTCAAACCTCCAATCTCCCTTCTAACCTCCTCACTCCCCAGATAATCTCACCTCCAAACACACAGAGAAAAGACACCTTCAGGTGGGAAGTCCCTCAACAATGCTTTCCTCCTTCCCTCCTATTATAATTAGGACTCTCTCCTGTCTAAAAACGATCCCTCCCACCTGTGTTCTGGATCCCATCCCCCATCATCTTAGGGCCTTCTACCTAGTAATTCACAGACCCTTCTACAGGGCCTTCTACGTAGTAATTCACAGATGGAAAGTGAATTACTTCCCATCTCCAACTCCACTTCCCTTCTCACTCTTTCCTGCTCATTCCTGCAGGTCAGCATTGTTTTAATGTCCAAGTCTTTCTCTGCCATCTTACCAAAAAGAAAAAAAGTCGTCTTCTCTCTCCACTCCTGCTCCATCTATCCCATTCTCTTTTCTCACCTTCACAGAGAGTTCTCCAGAGAGTTACATACATAACTATTTCTGTTCCTCGCTACTCACACATTACAATCTGGATTGTACCCCTACCTGAAATGGTATCACTAAGATCAACTACGATCACCATGTCGCAAAATCCAGGGGAAATGGGGACCCAGGAAAATCTCCAGAAGAAGGTTAAATTGATCACCTCGCCATGATTGTCATTTTCCCTTAGACAAAACTGTAATGTATAGAAATTATAGAAACTGTCACCTTAGATAAAAATCTAACAAAAAATAGTTTGCAATCACATTTATGGATACTAATGACAAAAATTTAGCAAAGTTAAATTTTAAAAATAGATTAAAGAAATTTTGTAATACATAAAGCTTGCTAAAGTAAGCCTCAGAAAATTTGTTTTGGTTTGGTTTAGTTTTTTGGTGAAGTTATTTGCTGAAGAAGATTTGCCCTGAGCTAACATCTGTTGCCAATCTCCCTCTTTTTGCTTGAGGAAGATTTGCCCTGAGCTAACATCTGTGCCAATCTTCCTCTATTTTTTATGTGGGTTGCCGCCACAGCATGGCTGTGGTGGTGTAGGTCCACACCCAGGAACCAAACCCAGGTTGCCGAAGCGGAGTATGCTGAACTTAACCACTAGCCCTAGTTTTTTTTAATATATCTTATTTTTTCATAGCAGTTTTAGGTTCACAGCAAAAATGAGTAGAAATTATAGAGAGTTCTCATAAACCCCCTTATCCTCACACATGTACAATCTCTCCCACTATCATCATGCCCTACCAGGGTGGTACTTTTTTTTTTACCATCGATGAACCTACATTGACACATCATTATCACCCAGAGTCCACAGTTTACATTACAGCTGTAATGTAAAGTAATGTAACATATATTGTACACTCTATGGGTTTAACAAATGTATAATGACATGTATTCATTATTGTAGTATCATACAAAATAGTTTCACTGCCTTAAAAACCTCTGTGCACCACCTATTTATCCCTCCCTTCCCCCAACCCCTCACAACCATTGCTCTTTTTACTGTCTCCATAGTTTTCCTTTCTACAGAATGTCATATAATCAGAATCATATAGTCTGTAGCCTTTCAGATTGGCTTCTCTCACTTAGTAATATGCATTTAAGGTCCCTCTGTGTCTTTTCATGGCTTGACAGCTGATTTCTTTTTAGTGCTAACAACATTTACTGTCTGTATGTACCAGTTTATTTACCCATTCACCTACTAAAGGACATCTTGGTTGCTTCCAAGTTTTGGCAATTATGAATAAAGCTGCTATAAACATTGTGCTCAGGTTTTTGTGTGGACGTGTTTTCAGTTCCTTTGAGTCAATAACAAGGAGAGCAATTTTTGGATCACATGATAAGAGTATGTTTAGTTTTGTTAGAAACTGCCAAAGTGTCTTCCAAAGTGGCTGTCCCATTTTGCTTTTCCACCAGGAATGAATGAGAGTTCCTGTTCCTCCAGGATAGTTTGTTTTTATAGAAAATAATTCTATACGCATTACCCCACACCCTCCCTTTTTCTCCTAACACAAAGCATGGACATCTCATTAGTCAGTGACGAAGATCAAATTCCTTTGTTTTAATATTTGTGTGTGTGTGTGTGTATATATATGTATAATTTTACATAGGATAGCATATGCGTTATTTTTTCAAATTCTGGCTCTTTCGTTTTACCGTGAGCAAATTAAAACCTCAATGCCTCAGCTTTCTCATCTGTAAAATAAAGATAATTTTGTGAGAGTTTATTGAGTTAAAGTATATAGTGTGTTTATAACTATACGAGGCATACTAAACACTAGTAAATGTTATAATTATAGGGGGAAATTGCTAGACATTGTGATGGACCAACGAGATTCCAGATTCTATCACCTTTTCATTGTCACTGAGCTATTTTATAACTCTGTAAGTTTTAGAAGATGGGGAATCATATAAATTATTCTTGTCCATAAAAATGCACATTCTTCGTGTCTAGTGGAATATAATTGATCACTGCCTCATGTGTTGCATATAGTTTTGCATCTATTTGTAAATTCATTCCAGCCTTCCTAATTTGCCTATACAATGTGTGGTTCTGCACATTTCCCTTTGAGCCAATTGTAACATCTTACCGGTTCTCTCATTAACTAATAAGTTAAATAAAATCTTTGACACGTGCTCATTTTATATTTGTATGAGTCAAGATTCCATATTTTTTAAAGTATCCTTCAACACTATAATTATAGTATTTTTTCAAGAAAAATTGAGTCAAACATCAAGATATTCTCACACACACAGGGGCGCAGATATATACATAAAATATAGAACACACATAACTTCATTGTTAAAAGTGCTTGAAGAAACCAGCACACTGAAGCATAAATCAACATTAAGAACTCTAGAGCAGGGCCGGCCCTGTGGCTTAGCAGTTAAGTGCATGCGCTCCGCTACTGGCGGCCCGGGTTCGGATCCCGGGCGTGCACCAACGCACCGCTTCTCCAACGCACCGCTTCTCCGGCCATGCTGAGGCCGCGTCCCACATACAGCAACTAGGAGGATGTGCAACTATGACATACAACTATCTACTGGGGTTTTGGGGGGAAAAAAAAAAGGAGGAGGGCTGGCAATAGAGGTTAGCTCAAAGCCGGTCTTCCTGAGCAAAAAGGGATTAGCATGGATGTTAGCTCAGGGCTGATCTTCCTCACAAAAAAAAAAAAAAAAGAACTCTAGAGCAGCAAAGAACTGAAGTTAAACTGAAACTCTGTAAATATAAATCATATAAATAATTATGGCTAGAGGCTGCAAATAGGAAAAAAAGAATGTTTTGAAAGTAACATAAAATATTTTTAAAATAAATATAACTACAATAACCTGGAGAGGATTCTGAGAAGATGTGATGCAAGTATACGACTCTGACAGCCTCCCATGCCCAACTGCCTTCTTAGGTGGATGGGAAATCCTATTCCGTAATTACATTGGAATATAAAGAAGGATTTCCCCTACATGCCTGAAAAACTCTCTGCAGAAAAAGTACAGTTGAGAGGAGGGTGCACAGCCTACCTGCTCTGTTCTCCACCAACATTCATATGCTGAGCATTTTCCCTGCTGGCAGCTCCTTTCTGCAGGTGTTGCCAAAAACAGACCTTCCCACCAGGCCACAGCAACCATCCGCTTAAACTAAGGGGATCTAACAGGGGCCGGTTAATCTCTTATCTGTGTATGCACAAAAATAATTAGTTTGGTTCTGATTTGCCTGTTTCTGAAAGTACAAGAACATTAAGAATCTGTAAGGAATATACACTATCTTTACCCAAAATGCTTTCTCAAGAAGAGAATCTGCAGAAAATGTATTTGTTTAAAACTTGCAAAATGGGCTGGCCCCATGGCTTAGCAGTTAGGTGCACGCGCTCCGCTGCTGGCGGCCCGGGGTTCAGATCCCGGGCGCGCACCGACGCACCGCTTCTCTGGCTATGCTGAGGCCGCGTCCCACATACAGCGACTAGAAGGATGTGCAACTATGACATACAACTATCTACTGGGGCTTTGGGGGGAAAATAAATAAATAAAATTTTTAAAAAATTAAAAAAAAAAAACTTGCAAAATGAATTAACGTGATTCTGACTCAGCAATATCTGAGCACTTACAAACTCATAAATAAGCCACACCATCCACACCAAGAATATTTCTTGAATGAAAGGCAAGTAGCTACAGGGCCATTGGTGAGTATCTTGACAAATCAAGTAATTAGTATAAGAGCGACTTATTAGTCCTGCTGTGGGAAAGCATGCTAAGAAACTACAAGGAATTTACATCATGTATGCCCATATTTTCCACCCAAAAAGATATAGCACACTTAATTGTATAATTCCTGAAATGAATCAATAAATATAATTCTGCCTTATACAGGTACAACTCTAAGAAATGTCAAGGAATCCGTATCATTTCCACTCAGAATGTTTGCTTCTTGGAAAGAAAGACAGGTCTTTTCCCCAAAAGGTAACCAGATATTATTTCCCCAAAATATGCTAACCCAATATTATGGCTTCTAAAAGGTTTACATCCCTCTAGACCACATGTCCCCAAGTTTTGTCTTCAAGTCCTGGATAGTAAATATTTTTGGCTTTGCAGACCAAATGGTCTCTGTCACAACGATTCATAGTTGTGCAAAAGATTGACAACATCAACAAATAGTCACGGCTGTGTCCCAATTACATTTATTTACAAAAACAGGTGGAGAGCCAGATTTGGCTGGAGGGACGTAGTTTGCTGACCCCTTGCTCTAGACCTCTCCTCTAGAACTCACAGTTAATGCAAAACCAAGTGTGAGGAGACAGGCAGTAAATACTACCCCCACCCACTATGTCCCTATTTCCCAGAGCTCAGAGTTCTGTGCTCTCCCTAAGACTGTTTTCTAAACAGCACAGTAGCCCCTTGGGCAAGAAGAAAATCTCTCCTTTGTCTTGCTTGTTAGTATTCTAGATTGTTCCTCAGAGTCAATGAAGAAGTGAAGACACAGAGGACATTTTCAGAGAAACCTTCTGTAATGTGTGACTCAATCTCACTTCAAAGGGATCCTCTTCTGGCTCAGAGAAGGGCATTTTAACCTGAAGCACCACTTCCTTCTCCAAGGAAATTAAGTACCAGAGTGGCTTAGTCTGCCATCTTGTGGCTAATTGGAGTATGGGAACGGAAATCGTTGGACCTACACAACTGGAACAAGGGGGAATGCCTGCTTTGTAACATGTGCAACATACTGGGGCTATACAAGGAATCAAAAAGTCAGGCCCTTGTCCTCAAGGAGCTTACAACCTGTAGGAGAGAAGATAGATATTAATCCAAAAACTTGCACAAAGATAAGTAAAATCACAACCATGAAAAACGGTCTGAAGGAGATTTACGGTGCTCTGAAAGTGAATAAAAGGGATTCGACCTAGGCAGGGAAGGTGGAGAAAGCTTCCCTGTGGATGACATGATTAAATTGAGGCCTGAATGTGAGTAGGAACTTACCAGGTGAAAAAGTGAGGGAAGATAATTTCAGAGAAAGGGAATAGCGTCCATAAAAACGCTGCCGCAGGAGGAAAGCAAGGGGAAATCTGGTATGAGATAAGGCCAGGAAGGTACAGAGGGGCCAGGTGGTGCAGGGCCTCAGAAACCATGAAAATAGATGGGGGGAGGGGGGTGGTCTTTATCCTACAAGCAGAGTGAAACCATAAAATGGTTTTAAGATGTGACAGAATCAGATTTACATGTCAAAAAGAGCACACTGTGTATCAGTCATGGTCCAATCAGGAGACAGAAACTACACAGCAATTTGGGAAAGTTTAATATCAAGAATTATTAACTATTTAACAGGAGATTGGAGTAACAGGGGACTGGCCTGTAAGAAATAAAGAGAACTCTAAAAATATAGGCATAGCAGATATAAGGAGCAGCCACTCCTTACGGAAGAGCCTCTGGCTCCAGGGCTGAGACCCAGACCTTGTTGGAGAGGGAACCAGCCATGGCTCCCTGGATAGCAGAGGAGTTGCAGTGGTGGGACTTGCTGAAAATCCCCCCTCTAGGGCGCTGGGGAAGCCATTCAAAGGCAGGGAACTCTCTGGAGGCACTCTGCTATGAAACCACCGAAAAGGGACACCACGAGAAGCATCTGGCGCTGGGTGCTGCTGGCTGCGGTACACTACAAGAGCTGGGCTCAGGAACCCGGTGCTGGAGAGGCCGGGAACCGGCAAAGCCGTTCACTCTGCAGGAGCCTGCGGAGAAGTGCGCCCCAACTGGGAACGACCGAGTTCCTCCTCCGGTGTCTCTCCAGCGCCCTCTACTGACAAAGTTTAGCATCATGCAGCTGACAAAGGAAAAATATTTAAAGGACCCAGCAATGCACAATGGATTTGAAGCTGAGAGGCCCTAAATTGACAACCAGCACACATTGGCCTCTACACGCAGAGCCTTCCAGAAGAGGGGCAAGAGTGGACACAATTAGGTCAAGAGTAGACCAGTTAGGAGGTCCTTAAGTGGTCTAGGAGAGAGAGGAGAAAGTGGTAATAACTTATAAGGTGCTGGACAAAATATACTAGCAAGTTCCCTATGGGAAGGACACCAAATGGCATAGTTTATGTTCCTTTGCTCACTGGACTTGCAGAAGAGCTGCCATGGAAGGCATGGCTAAGAGAGCAAGGAGGGTCAGCTGTCACGGGTCTTAAGATAAGGGATTGGCAGCACCAGCTGTGCTGAGTCAATTCTTTCTATACAAAAGGCACAAGAGTAGTATTGCTCCCAAAAGACAGACAAGTACCTCATGTGTAGTCAAAGTCACAGCCATCCATGCAAATACTACCACAGCCAGGCTTGCAAGAGCAGGACTTTGGGTCTAAAAAGTTGCTAGAGGAAAGTGAGCATCACCTGTGACAAACCATCACTCTTTTTTTTTTTTTTTTTTGCTGAGGAAGATTCACCCTGAGCTAACATCTGTGCCAATCTTCCTCTATTTTGTATATGGGTTGCCACCACAGCATGGCTGACAAGTGGTATATGTCCACGCTGGGATCCAAGCCCACAAAGCTAGCCCACTGAAACGGAGCTTGCCGACTTTAACCACTACGCCGTGGGCAGGTCCCATCACTCCTATTTTTAAAAAGCTTTTAAATGAACAGCCTTTAAAATAAAAATAAGACACAGCCAGCAAGCCTGGACTTCTGGTGCTTCATAGAGGCCTTCAATTTACCCACTGTCTCAAGATCATCAGGGTGCAAGGTTCAGGTGAGGGGGATAAAGAGCCGCAGCTTGTCTGTAAGGAGCCACCCCTCATATCTCCAAAACATTAACATTGCCAGGTGGTAGAACTTGAGTACCAACCGAGAAGCCAAGGTTGAAGTAAATTTGTCAACAACTAAAATTCACGACTTAAACACAAAAACGAACAAGAGTTTACCAATGGCTCCTTCTGGGTGGTGGGACTGAAGATGGGCAGAGAAGTAGGGCAGGTGACTATCGCTTTTTTAATAAACTCTTCTATGTGGTTTGATATTTTTTTTAATCAGGCTTGAAGTGAAGGTGCAAAGAAGCTTTCAAATGGATAAGAGAAAGCTGTTATATCATTATGACACTGAACTGGAATTTTAATTACTCAAAGATTACTCTTGGGTCTGAAAGTGACTCGAGGACTTTTTATTATCTGAGATGACTAAAGAAGTTACAGGATATGCCTGAGCGAGTCAGTGGGGAAAGACCACAGGCTCCCTCTGCTGGCACCCCTTTGAATTCAGCTCCCTCAATATAATGGCACCCATAGGAAGTACGCTGAGAAAGAACTGCTTAGAACTGAGCTCTGCTTATTGGGTGGAACCAGGATTTGGACAAGCCTGAATCTAGGGGTAGCCTTGGTTTCCGCAATGGAGTTGAGCAAGCTCTTTTGTTCCATGAAGGTTTTGCTTGCTTCTCTAAGTGGATTTTGATACCCCTGCAGTGTCAAACCAGAATTCTTCCTGTTTGGGAGGCATGAATTGATATTTCAAAATGAGTAGTGAACCAGACCATCCTGGTGCATTTGCAAAGCAGGATATGGCTAAAAACATCTTGAATCCATCATCTTGCCCATAAAGAAGATATGAAACAGTAAGCGTAGAGACGGGAAGAGGGTTGGATGGAGGATTCCCTTGGAGAGCCCTGCTGATCCTCCAACCAAAGGTGGTGGGTGTGCGAGGCCTGCCTCTAGCTTCAAGCTTAGGAAAGGGGGTCTGTGCAGGACCAGAGAGCTTGCGGTTCCCGAGCAGCAGTGGATTGCCGTCTGACTCCCACCTGGGAAATCTGGAGAACAGTGGTGCCTTCCAGGTGTGGCAAGTTCTCGGGGCTGAATCTTTTTCTTGTGGAGCACTCTCAGAGTGCCTCTCCTCTAGCAAGCCTCTAACAACACCCCCTCAACTTCTGCACCTTAAAGGTACAGCCCTAGCCCCCTTCTGCTGAGGTCTCCTCACCTCTGGGAGAAGGCCGTCTTAAGGCGAGTTCTTCTGCCAAGTGCCCACCACGCCAGCTATCACAGACCCACTTGGCCAAGCAAAACTCACTCATCACTACCCTTCTGTCATTATACCTATGACTTATTCCTAAATCGAATTCGACCCTTGGGAAAGAAACTGTGCTTGTCTCACCCGCAGCTTTGAATTAACAGTTTGGCCGCCAGCCATAAATAACAGCACAGTTCAAGGAGGGAGTATTGGTACTTCGACTGTAAAGAAAACAAAATATATTTTTAATTTCCGGTGTGCTTTAGTGGGGCTGCAAAATATTCCATCATATGTACACAACTATATTTTAATTAGCAAATTCCCTATTGGTAGACATTTTGCGACCAACCTTTTTTTTTTACTAACACAAATTCTTAGAAATCAAATTGCAGAGTCACATAAGACTCCACTCACGTGCAAAACTGGGATTCTAACGGACCCAGGAGGGAAACGCCAGGCCTCGGCGCCTGCGCACTGGAGCCGGCTCGCGCACCGTCGCGCCTGCAGTGCGCATGCGTCACCTAGTCAGCACTCTTCACGTCCATCTTCCCCGCTCCAGTACGCATCCTTCAGGAAATGCGGTCTTCACTCCTCCTCCTTCCTTGCGGAACCTGTTTCAAGATGGTTAGAGGTGGCTTCTAGAACCGCCGAGCCCTGGGTAGCACGCCCCTCCACGACCAGCCCTCCCGGAAGCGTGCTCTCACCCGCCTACCTGGGGACTGGGCGGGGCTCCGGGGAGGGAGGGAGCCTATCAGAGCCGAGGCCCCGCCCCCCCGCAGTCCTGCTGCGGACTGGTGGCGTGGTGTTCTACTTGAAGATTTGTTGTGAGGGTTAAAGAAAGTACTTAAAGTTCCAGATGCTTCAAGAGGATAAAGTGTGGCTATTGTTACCCGCCTCCATGTCTAGTCATCTTCCTTCCGGTGGCAGTAGTAGTGTGGGGTGGGAGTAGTAGTGTGGCTCTACCTCTCCAAGATTAATCTTGTGCGTTCAGTGTTCCACCTTGTCAAGAACTTCTAAGCAGTTGCCGCTTCTGTGGCCATCATTTGATCCCTTGCTAACTGGAACTTCTCCTCAGCCCGTCTCCGCCATCATTTATACACAAATGTGCTCCTGTTCTCTTGACGTCCCTCTCTTCTTCATCCCTCCCACCCCATCTACTTCACTGGAATCTGGCTTCTTCCCCCCACCCCCACTAAAACTGCTCCCAGCAAGGTTTTCAGTGGCCGTGTCATTCAATCCAGTGGACACGTTTCCGTACTGCGTTCTCTACGGCACCTGGCACATCTCCCCGCAGTCTGTCTAACCCCTCTGCCGCTGCCTCGGGTACCTGCTCACGCTCCTCGTTTTCCTACCGCTGATTACTCTATCTCCCGCGAGCTCGTCTTCCCAGCCCTGCCCCCCGCTGCTGGTTCCCAGGTCACACTAGTCCTCTGTTCCTTTCACTCTCCACACGTCCATGGGTCAGCTTTCATGTATTGTCCTGGTGGACCAGTGACTCCCAAGCCCGTACCTCTAGCCCAGATCTGTCTTCTGAGCTTCAGACTCTGAATTCAGACCACAAGAAACTCAAGACTTAGCACCTCCAAAACTTATCTTTTCCAGCAAACCCGCTTCAACTTCTCTGCATTGTCTTTCTCCTGTGCTCCTCATCTCCGTGGATGGCATCGTGTGCGGTCTCAAGCCAGAAATCGGGGAGCCACCTTCGACTCCTCCGTCTCCCTCACGCCCCCTTGTGGGTCGACTCCCCTAGGAAACAGACACTGAGACTTGTGTGCAGGAGGTTTGTTGGGGGGAGAGTGCTCTCAGGACCCGCACTGTGAGGGCGGAGGGAGGGAGGATGGGGGGAGAGGGATGATTGAACAGCTGATGCAGATGCAGCAGTGGCCTCAGCCAATCCTATGGCGAGCTCTGGACGTGGGATGACCCTTCAGAACTGTTCCACACTGAGGCAAGGGGTGGAACACATAGCTCCCAATTAACCTGTCACTGGTTGTGGGCTGCTCCCAGGAGGGGGCATGACCTTGGGTGAGGTGACTTTCTTTGCTGAGGGCTGTTTCTGGAGAGGGACTCAGCTGACCGGCATCAGCTGTCTAAACTCCCAGCGTCTGGAGGAGGAATGCCTGGTCTTAAAGAAGAACCTGGGCATCACTCCACAGTCCCCACGACATTTCTTTTTTTTTTTTAAAGATTTTATTTATTTATTTATTTTTCCCCCAAAGCCCCAGTAGATAGTTGTATGTCATAGCTGCACATCCTTCTAGTTGCTGTACGTGGGACGCGGCCTCATCATGGCCGGAGAAGCGGTGCGTCGGTGGGCGCCCGGGATCCGAACCCGGGCCGCCAGCAGCGGAGCGCGCGCACTTAACCGCTAAGCCACGGGGCCGGCCCCCCACAACATTTTTATACTCAGTCAGTCACCAAGTGTTTTACCGATTTCTACATTTTAATTTTCAAATGAAATCCCTCCCCTCTTCAGACAACTCTCTTTACTATTCAAAAAATGAGAGTGTGTATGCACCAGGCACTGTGGCAGGGACAGAGCGATGGGTCGCACACACAGCACCAGCTTTCAAGATGCTTACAGTCTAGTTGGAGGGCGAATAATCATCCAAATGTACACTTTGAAACTATAAATGTTGTGAGGAACAATTAAAACTGCAGAATGCGATGAGATCATATAACAAGGGAGGCTTGCCCAGTGGGCAGTGGAGTGGAGGCAGGGAAAGCTTCCCTGAAGAAGTGTCATTTGAGTCAGAATCTGAAAATGAGTGGGCTTTAATCAGGTGTGTGCTTGGATGGTGGAGTGGGGTGGGGTGGGGTGGGAGGTGTGGACAGGCTGAGGGAACTGCCTATGCAAAGGTCCTGAGACAGGTGGGACAGGACATTGGAGGACCTGAAAGAAGGCTAGCGTGTCTGGAATGCAGAAACTGAGGGGGAAGAGGAGTAAGAGATGAGGCAGGCAGGAGCCAGATCCTGCAGAGCCCTTTTTCCCTAAAAGTAATGAAAGCCAATTAACAGTTTAAGTCTCTATGTAGCATAAATGATATACCTTAGTTAAGCAGAAAATTCAACCACCCTGAATCAATGCAGATAAAATGGATCATATAGATATACAAATGTTTAAAAGCTAAATTCTGCTAACGTTAAGTGCTGGGGGAAAAACCTTTTTTAATGCAGATATTATTAGTACTACAATAGCCTGCTTCTTTATCTCTAATGGCTACTTGTGGTTCCTCTAAACAATAATACCTAGCTGTTACTGACTGCTTATTAAATGCTAGCATGTTAGGTGTTTTGCATAAATTACTTGTCTTAATAAAACATCTTTACCAAGAGGGTACTATTTAGAAATTGAGATACAGAGAGTGCAACTTGCCCAAGTTCTTGCAGTCGGTAAATGACAGAGTAAGACGTGAAGCCAGATGTCTAATGATAAAGCTAACGCTCCTGACTGCTACACTGAAATACCCCACCTCGGCTTTGGGAAACACCCAACCTCGCCTGACTTTGAGCATTTCCACACTGCCTTGAACTTCCTCCCATCATGCCCTACTCATCAGATCAGATGCCTTTTGTAAATCAGGGCCAACCCGACTCAAAGCCAGGTTTGGAACACACACACCCCAAGACACCACACAACAAACAACAGGCTACCTTTTGTGGGCCACCCCTAGAACCAAGCAAGTTCTCCTGGTTGCTCCCACCTGGTCCTGACTTATTCTCCTCTTACCAGACCATGATTTCGATGCTCCAATCTGCTGGCAGCTAAACCCACCAGTTTTAATGGTATTTGCTAGAGAAAGGCAAACTTACCTGAATATAATCCAAAACAAAAAACGGAGGCAAACCTACTGTAATCTTCTCCTAATAACATGAGGATTGTTCTATCTACCCCATTTGTGATGTTAAAGCTTGCCCCGCTATTCCTAATCAAGAGCTGATGTGTTCCAAACTGCAGGTTTATAAACAATTATGAAAATATCCACTAGATGTCAGTCTTAAGCTGCAGTGGGGTTTCCTGGGCCGTGGAGGAGTAAGCTAGTAAGGAGCAAGCACGGAACGGAAAACGTTTGGAGTTTGGGGGATTTCCTTGGCAGTGTGAACTAAGACAGGAACTGTAGTTAGCTTTCCGTATGAACACAGTGGTTGGATTTTTCAGCAAGTATGGATAACTAGATCAGTAAATTAGATCATGTTACTCTGCTCAACAAGATGCAATGTGTCCTCAGAGTAAAAACCAAAGACCTTACCCCAGTCTGTAACACCCCGCTCCTCCCCCTCCTCTTCCATCCTCGCCCACGTCAGCCACACTGAAACACACCGGAAGCTTCTTTCCCAGAAATGCCTGCCTAGTTGACTCCCATTAGATTCAGGACGTTGTGGCCTCCTCAGAGAGGCCTTCCTGGACACCCTTTCTCAAATGGCACCCAGCCTGCACCAACACACCCATAATGCCCCACTCCCTTACCCTGACTTACAGTGTTCTTCCTAACAGTAATCACCACCTGACATATTCTATCTATTTTCTTACTTATTCTTAGTCTCTCTCTGGAATGTCAGCTCTCTGAAAGCAGGGACTTTGTCTTGTTCACTGCCTCATTCTCAGAGCCTAGAACAGCACCAGGCTTATAGGAAGTGCTCAATATATACCAAATAAATAAATGACCCCAATTCAAAGATCTTCAGAGAATACGTCATAGTTCAAAGAGTCGTTTGTTTTCATTCAGTAGATACTTATTAAATACCTAATATAAAGTAGACATTGAATTATGGGAGGTACAAGAGACATTATCTTATTGAGGAGAAACACAGTTAAGTCTCTTGCCCTTAACTCATAGAATCGCAGAGAGGACGCCAGCACAATATTATAAAAGGTTTTAGAAAAAGAACTATATGAATGAATGACAATCATGGCTGCCTGTTGTGAAAAACTATAGAACAACAAAAAGACGATGCACACATTCATCTCTATGCAACTTCATTTACTACCGTGCCTTCAAATAGAAAATTGTTCAATTCTTCAAACTTTTCCAGAAGGAGATGTCTCTGCAGAGTGGGAGGCTTTCCTTGTAGATAACCCAGTTCCCTGCCCCTACGCTTGAAATCTGTTTTCTTTTGCTTTCTCCTGACAACAGAGCCCACCCAGTTACCCTTCCCCAGATCCTCCTCATGCACTATTTAAAGGGGTTCCTGGTTTTGATCTCTAATTTCGCAATTGAGAGAGTTGGTTTTTTGCCTAGAAGACTCATGATTAAATTTCATGATTTCCATGTTCTCCCTATTCCTACACCTCGTGCCCCTGGGGGCAAAATGTAATAATTATTGTCGTTTCAGCACAAAATTTGAGAGCAAGTCAAGAAAAATAATCCACCATATGCATATGGCCTGGCTTCCATCGAACCATAGGAATAAATTACAGGCTCCTTTGGACTCTAATCAATTACTTCCCCTCTTTCCAGCCCCTCTACCCTCACAGATGCTGTCATTCTGCAGAGCGAAAAAAAAGAGAGAAAAGAGAAATGCTTACGCAGATTATCACCGGAAGGTGATTATTTTTTAAGAATAGGGGAGAATAACTAGTAAATCTTAAGTGATTTTTTTTTCTCCAACAGTTTGCCTGTAATGCTGGTAATTTCTTTTTATGTGAGAAAGATGTATGAGTTTCAACCAGAGAATATTTTGGTGCCTTTCCTCATGGATCTACAACCTATGGTTTCTTTGGATATTTTCTCTCCTGTGGAAGAAAATTGAGTCCTATTTCGTTACAGTTGGCAAGTATATGAATGTTTCCCTCTGAAATCTTTTCCATTGCTTTGAACTAGAGCCAAGCACATCCCATGCATAAGCCTGTTAATTTATTTCTTCTCCTTATGGAAATATTCCAGATACATGTAGCCACTTGAAAGGTGCTAATACAATTAAAGTGACAAACTCATTTCAATGGATTTTATTTTACCCTAAAACAACGTATCTACAGAACCACGGCTTGTTGAGAATTTCAAGCTTATTCAGATAAAAGGCCTAATGAGACTCTGATAAGTTATGAGTGTTAGCCCATGAGCTAGATGATCAGGATAGCTTGGCTGCTTTACAATATTATGCCGTGGGCTAACTTCAGCCAGGAGTAATAACCTTAACAGACTCACAGCAAGAAATTCAACCAAACCCTCCAGACTGTGGTGTTCACTGTAGTTATAAATTTAAGCTTAGAACAATATTTAGTGTATCTCTTATCTTAAAATGAATGATAGCAGGGAGATATGGAAACCAGACAGTGTTTGAGGATAGAGAATTCTTGCTCTTTCAAAGGTAAGGACAGTCACAGACCAATCAGGAGAACATTCTTCTTGAAATGAGAGCCCGAGAATTGTTCAGAATACCTTAATTTAGAAGTTAGCCAACTTCTTTACCCACTCGCTCCTTTCAAGGAGATCTTTATCCACTCCTTCCTTCAAAGTCACACTGCCTGCATTTTCTCATGAAAGCCCACAATTTCACTTATCTATACTTCATCTAACAAGTGTGTTTCTCCAGCCGTCTCCTCTGGGCTGTGATCTATAACACTCAACTTGCCTACCCTCCACTTGGTGCTCTCAATTAGCACCTCAATTCAATGAGTCCAAAACAGGTCTCAGAGGAGTAGCAGCTACCCTCACTGGGCTACATTTAAGTCTGCACATTAGGCCTCAACGGCACAAACCAGGCTGTGGCTTCAAATTGGCCCTGCGTGCAAGTGTAGTAGGTTTTCTGGCCCAGGGGCTCCAGCCTCTCTGCCTCCTGTCGGCTTGCTACCTGCCCACCTGAGCTGGGTTACTCAGAGGGGAGCCTCCATTCCCGCTGCTCCCCCTTGCTGAGGCAGGTGTGTGGGCTTCACTGCTGGCTGATAAAATGGACTCTGCTTCTGCTCCACAGACCTTGCTCTTTCTACTGTCGCACCAGAGCACGCAGGTCCCCAGGGAGACAGGAGGGTCTAGCTCCTGTCTTAGGTCTAAACCCCATTCTCCAACAGAATTTACCAGATGCTCTACATTTGGGGGATTTATTGGACATTCGCCCCACCTGTAATAAAGATGATGCTTTGGTCTCCATTTTGCTGGCAATCCTTATATGAAGTCTTCCATCAGCCAGAACCTTGGAGAAGAGGAATGGGTTACATCAAACCCCACCTTGAACCTCTAATATATTTGTGACGCCATGACTCACATCTAATGCGACAGACACCAACGGATGAAATTTGAAACCAAAGTGCCCATGATGAGATCAAGGCTCTTGCTGCAAACATGGCAGCTGATGTGAGCAGCTACATGAAGCCTGGCAACTGGCCCCGGCCAACAGAACAGGTTACAGCAGCTTTTACTGTGCTGTCAGCTGGAATAAAAGCACAGCTTTGGCTGGAATCCTCAGGTGCCAAACAACAACTGAGATTTTTTAAAAAATCCATTCTGGACGCCAGCCGGTGGCGCAGCGGTTAAGTGTGCGCGCTCCGCTGTGGCGGCCGGGGGTTCACAGGTTCGGATCCCGTGCGTGCACCGATGCACTGCTTGTCAGGCCATGCTGTGGCGGCGTCCCATATAAAGTGGAGGAAGATGGGCATGGATGTGAGCCCAGAGCCAATATTCCTCAGCAAAAAGAGAATTGGTGACAGATGTTAGGTCAGGGCTAATCTTCCTCACAGGAAAAAAAAAAAAACATTCTGGGAATCAGGAGTAGCTTTTCTTTGGACTACACAATAAGCAAGCAGAAACCTGGCCTTGAGTAAAGATGTAGATGGAAGAGAAGCTCTCACAACGGCCTTAGACCTGAAAGGCAATTCTGCTTCTCAAGGACTTGGAGTCCTGGTGGAGAGGGCAAGGTGCTTGCTTGGGCCAGGAAAGGATCACTTCAAATCAGGCTTTTCTTTAGGCCTAGGTGATGGCCACAGCGGCTAGACCAGGCAGACCTCTAGTGTGGGAGCTTCTGGAGTACAGGCGTGGCTCCCGTTTCTCAGGCTGTGCCGGGGGACTAGCAACCAAGGCCGTCAGAGCAGAGTAAGAGGGGCATCATTAGAGTGCTGTCTTAGAATCCTGGACGGAATACCATATTTCCCATCTCGGTGAATGGCATAACCTCTTGCCCAAGCCAGACACTTGGCTATCATTTGCTCCCCATCACAACCCACGTCCAAGTTTACCCCGCTCACAGCTCTGTTAAGGCTTTAGGTCAGGTACTGTCCTCTCACCTGGAAAAATGCAAGGGCCTACTAACTGATCTCTCTTGCCTCTGGTGTGTTAACAGAGCATCCTTTTGAAAATGTCAATCATGGTACTCTCCGGCTTAAAATCCCTCAATGGCTCTTCATGGCCTTTGACATAAAACCCAAAACACCTTCACAAAACCTCTCTAGCTGGATCTTGCCTTGAGTTCTTTCTATATAATTTAGCTGACTCTTGACTGGTCTTCAAATGCCAACTTGATCTCATTTTCTCTAACTTTTCCTGACAGCCCCTCTCCAGCTTGTTAGATGCTCTTCCTCTATGCTCCCATCATCCTTTCTTAAACCTGAGGCTCCCATCACATTGTGCAAGGATGCTGAGTTCCGTGTCTATCTCCTCCACCAGGGGAAAAGTGCCTTAAGCGCAGGGACCGTGTCTTTCATCAATGGATTCACGATACCTAACGATGGCTCTCCAAGTGCTGGTGACTCAAAGATGAGTAAAATATAGTTCCTGCCCTTCAGAAGCACAGTCTAGTCTAGAAGACAGTTATACAAATAAACTAGAATACAAGGCAAGTGCTATGATGTATGATCAAAATTCTATATAAATATCTTCCGTCTCTACAGTTCCATCATCTTATGCACAGCACTAGTCACATTGCTGCATTTTTGCTTGACTGTCTCCCACAACACTGTGAGCCCCAGATAAGGACTGGGAAAGGGGAGGGGAGGTGGGGTCAAGAACTGTGTTCTATTCATCTTTGAATCCTCAGTGCCTCACACAGAATCTGGCATATAAAAATGCGATGTATATTGAACATATGGAGTAATTATAATCATGCCCCTCCTAGGGGGTGGGAGGTGACCAAGAATAGCTAAAACAAGGAAATTGACATTATCACTAAACTTAAAAGTCATCTCCCAGAATGAAAGGGAAAGGTGGTATTCCAGGGAGACAAACCACACGAGCAAAGGCATCAAGTGGCAGGGCAGTCTGGGAGGGCCCTGGACAGGCACAGCTGATCTTAGGAAGATGCCCCAGTACATTCAAAGCCTGAGAATATTCTGCCACTCCCTTCTACCGGGGGATGCCACTCCCTTCTATCAGGGATGGTAGGATGTCCTGAGACTTACAGTAAAGAGGTAGTTATCCTAGATCTCCTGTCCACTTAAATATACTGAGGGATTCTCACCTGATAAGGACAGCTATAAATCTTCAGACATCACATAACTCAGAGGTGCTCACAAGAATGACACACAAAATTCAGCATGGGGGCTTCTTCATTTTTCATTCACTACAGACCAGGTACCAGCATGCCCCAAATTCAAATAGAATTGAGGACGAGACCATAGGGGTCATTCCCCCTAATCTTGACTCAAATATGTCAGAGCAATTTATTTGGGGATCGTAACCTGTCATCTTTTTAGCAGGTTTCAATAAAAGAAGCTATAGAAAACATGTCTCAGAAGAAAAAAAGGCCCAGGAATTTCATGTACGGGAACTGCACAGTTAACAGTGATCCTGTTGAATGTTTTACGTAACATGACCCATGCTTTCAGCTGACCGAATCACAACGAACTTCAGGCCTTGTTCTAAACCAAACCCTTACAAGTGCATGGAAGGCAAAGAATGAAGTCAAAATGAAAATACTGTATTTTGGTTTGTATTTTTAATTTATGAAATCTTGCTCAAGGGGGTTCATACACACCACAAGTACAATCTCAGCAAGCTGAATTTTCATGTGCTTCTTGTCACTATTTCACACTTGGCCTGTTTCTCTAACATATGAGCCAGAACCATGCCATTGTCAACTCTCAAAGGAAAGCCCTGGATCACCATGTGCAGGAGGCAGAAGTGCACTTCCCTACTCTACCCTGTCCACTCTGTAGAAGAGCTTGAATGGGCTCCATGCCCTCGGTGTCTATGGATGTTGCATTGTTCTGCCTCATAGAAAGAAAAGGGGATAAATCCTAATGGTTTTATTTGAATAAATTGTTTAAAATCTAACATGTATAATTCCAAAAACATAAAAGAGTAAAGTAAGCAGAAAATCTAGTCTGTGTTGTCTGCAACTTTTAAAATAAGGAATGTTGACTAAAATATTCCTTGCATTAAGTGGGGATGTGTGATTTTGCAGCCCATTACAAATACATTCTTCGCATCAAGAAAACAGAATGAAAGAAGAAAAAATTATGAATGCAGAATTGAGGAATGTCCTCACTATGGGAGAAATGTCAAGAGACAGAAACAACATGGAGAGAAAAATCCTAGTACCAAGAAAGCATACAAGGTAACAATGAACCTCGAAGGACGTGAAATTGTCTTAGTGTTTCTGGGTTTGCACAAAGTCCACCATGATGAAGAGCCAGGTTATAACTCCTTCCTCATCAAAATTCAAATATATCTATATGGGAAATGTTCTATAATATGTCAAGTCTTGTTATATAATGGGTCAGTAAGCAAACAGTCATTACAAAAATTCCTTGATAGTAATACTTGCAGGAAAACATTTTAGCCCAATTGATAGTTACTCCATATAGGGCTAGAAAAAAAGAAAAAGCTTATAAGTTCTTTACATTCTTCTTAACCTAGAAACATATCTATTATAAGAAGGCTTACATCAAATTCATGCCATGGTGTTTGCATTCATTATTAGTAAAAATACTTACAAATAGGACACTGACATCAAACTTTATAATAATGTCTTCTTTAAATTCAAATTTATTGTGGCTTTAAGCAAATACATGATTAGGCATTCAAGCTCTTTCTAAACTATAATAACATTTTTCAAGTTATTTTTTTAAGTATTGTTCAATGTTGTATACAGTTTAGTTTTCAATATAAAAAGATAATGAGATGAGCATATTGATGATTTTATACATTCATTCAGATGAACAGGAAATGATGCTGAATCAAATTCCCAAATCCAAACATCCGGGTAACAAGTCAAATATTTTAAAGTTGGGGGGGGGGAGGGTGTGTGTGTGTGTGTGTGTGTGTGTGTGTGTGTATTACAACTACTACATGAACATCCAAAACTGATCTGAAAGCTGACTGTTGTCCAAACTCTTCCAATTCAACGATCCCATCATTTCTGCCCTATTTACAAACCGAGAAGATTCAAACACACCCGAAGTGCAGAGCCAGTGTGAACATCTCTCTCTTTCTTTAGCAATAGTACCTACTTCTGGACTGGCTGGATCTAAAGCTAACAGGTAAGCGGAAGCTGGCTTCTTCTGAAAGCAGCTATGATGAACTCCTATGAACAGTTTTGGACAGACACGCCCTGAGGGGAAAACCGAAATATCTGAGGTCATTTCATAACCCACTGCACCAGGGCTGACTTCAGAGAGGCCTCTTGAAGACATGACCACAGTTTTATGCTTCACACTGGTCAAGCGTTGCTCTAGTCCACCATAGAGCTAATCAAAGAAAACTAGAAATGGATTTTCCAAGAAACATGTTAAGACCCAGCTCAAACCCAAGGTCTGGTTTTAGTTTTTGATGGAAAAGAGGTCACTCAAACATTTATTTTTCACTCCCAATTCTGTGAAGAAGTTTCTGAAGACCAACTTTAGTTTCTGTCCAACCTAGGTCCTCACCACTTGGCACTCAGGGCTTTTTCAGAAGGTGTAGTTATTTCGATTCTGTTTTTGAGGAATCAGGGGGGCTTATTTTACCCCAATATGATTTGTGTTCCCCCAGAAGGTATAATGTTTCCTTTGATCTTCACAACAGTCCTCTGAGATAGGCAGGACAGGCAAACCCTCTCCATTTTATGGATGAGTTTACTAGCAGACAGCTTGCCAAGTGGCTTGTTATAAGTAAACCTGTGATGCCAGGACCAAATGTTCAAGTCCAGAACTTCAATTTTTTAATGCAAAAGCATCAAAAAAGGGTGTGATTGCTAATTACTAACAAGTCTACTGATTTGAACATAAGGATGATATAACCCACGAGTTATTCCCCTAAGAGGTTGGCCACCACATTAATCTAGACCAAAAGTGAGAGTTCACTTGCAAATGACGGCCACAAATTTGCTCTTCATTTGTTTTAGACCTCCAAACACCTAAATGACCCTTGCTAGGAAACTGTTTTTCTGGGGCAAGAGAAAGGAACTTAAAGATCCACAGCTGCCATGAGAGTGACAGAGAAAACGCTGCTAGGATCTTATAAGTCCGGGGTGGGAAAAAGAACTCCCAAGGATGTTACAAGGAAATATATATAATATTTGTATTAAGATTTTAAACATAAGAAATGAAATAGCCATACCATTACGTTTTCCTAAATGGCCTATAAACGAAATGACTATACTATTTAAACTAGAACTGTGTGATTAAGGAGATTTATATTTAAAATATACTTAATTCCTCTTTATGATGACTGCTTTAAATCCAGCAAAAGAGATTCGTCATCCTCTACTTTCACCTGGGGTTTAAAAGTGACTTTTAAAGGCTCAGGGGTCAGGATCTCCCCTCCTTCGCGAGGAGGACACCCCGCCCTGGCCTCCTCGCGGTCTGTTTCACTGAGCTCGTCAGTGTAGAGCTCACTGATGGGGCCCAGAGCCTCGCTCCTGGCGATGATGTCCACACCCATCTCCCTGACCTCTGCGGGGCCTTCGGCCACAGTTTGGTCTTTAGCTTTCCGAAGGCCACGCATCTTAAAAGCTTCCCTCGAGGGAGCTGCACTAGAAATCGATTTCTTAAATCTTTCCCCTGACTGTTTCAGTCTCTCTCCTGACTGCCTCAGCCTCTCTCCTGACTGCCTTAGCCTCTCTCTCCTCTCCGGGGTCACTATTCTAGTTCTAATTCTGTTCACTTTCTTGTCAAAATTCTGCCGTGTCTTCTGCATGTTTTCTTTGGAAAATGCCTTTTTGATATTATCGATGCGCTCCTTGCCTGACTTTCTAAGCCTAGCAGATCTGCTTTCTTCAATATAATATTCTTCATCCGAAGACAGCTCGATTGGGGGATCAAAGACATCGTCCTCCTCCTCTTGATTCACGGTCAGGTTTCTGTCTTTAACAATAGACAGGGATGTTGGACACCGAAGCTTCTCCTGAAGGAGAGATAAAGGAAGCGTGTTAGAGATCAGCTCTTTGACCTTCTGGCCACGCCTTTTGAATCTCCTCCACAGGCTGCGTATCCTCTCCCCACTCCTTAAATGTGGGTATTTTTTCATGTTTCTCTCTCCTTGGCCCTTTCATCTTCATCTCCAAAGCTCATCCTGAGCAGCCTGATCCACTCCTACGCTTTCAGATCCACTTGTAATAAACTCACAAATATTTTCTCTTTACCTCCTCCCTTCTCCTAAGATGAAGACACACTTTTAAATAATAGACAGACTTCTCCACCTAAATGTAACACGGCATCTCAAACTTAACATGTCCAAATGTCCTGATGTCAGGGCGCATCCATGACCCTCTCCACAGCTGCTTCTTTCCCTGTCCCCCTCAGCACTGACACCCATCCAGGTGCCACCCAGCTAGAGACCTCAGAATCATCGTCCCAAATATTTCCTCTCCTTCTGATCCCACGTCTAACCAGTCACCAAGTGCTGTCGATAACACTGCTTAATAGACTCCTCAGTTCCCTCCTCTTTCCTCCTTGCCTCTACCAATGTCATAATTCAGGTCCTTGTCATCTGAGGCCTGAACTTGTGCAATACCTCCACCTCCAAAACATCACCTAAGTATTTCCTGAGAAATACTTCTAAATAGCTCTGATCCTTTCTCTACTTCAACACTTTGGGGTGCTGACCAATAATCAAAGGATAGAGTTCAAACTCTTTTTTTTTTTGAGAAAGACTGGCCCTCAGCTAACATCTGTTGCCAATCTTCCTCTTTTTGCTTGAGGGAGATTGTCACTGAGCTAACACCTCTGCCCATCTTCCTCTATTTTGTATATGGGATGCCGCCACAGCATGGCTTGATGAGTGGTGCGTAGGTCCACGCCCAGGATCCGAACCCACAAACCCCGGGCTGCTGAAGAGGAGTGCACAAACCTAACTACTACACCACCAGGCCAGCCCCTAGAGTTCAAATTCTTGAGTATGATTAGAAGGTTCCTCAGTTTGAGCTAAACCTACTTCCCCACTCCTCCAGCCCAGCAACACACAACCACTCTCTCAATTCCTCAAACATGTGATGTTCTCATCCTTCCACATCATCTTTGTATATGTGATTCTTGCTACCTTATATGCCCCTTCACCTCTTCAGCTTTGTGAACAAAATCTTTCTTCAAGAATTGATTCAAATGTCCCCAGCTTCCCCAAGAGGCTAATTCTGTCTCCAATATACACCAAAATGACAGAGCTCTATTTATAGCATTTACCACAGTTTGAACTGAATTGGAACTCTACTTATTTATAAATGTCTCCCTGAGGCCTTCACTGAATGATAGGTTCCAGGAAAGCAGAGATGTGTCTTATTTATGTTTTGTGCCCAGCATCTATCAGAGTGCCTTGTACATAGCAGGTATACTCAATAAACAACTGCTGGATCAAATAAGAGGCTCATACCTTCGCCCAACAAACAGTTACTAAGCATCTACCATGCACCATCAATGTTCTAGGAACTGAGAACCTCCTGTGAAGAAAACAGAGTAAAAGAGCTTATTTTCTTGGAGAGAGAGAAATAAACAAGTTAAATATGTAGTCTGTTGGATGGTGATAAGTACAAGAGCCAAAAATACAGCAGTAAAGAGGGACATACAGTGACTGGGGAGGATGCTTGCAAAGGCCTCACCAGTAAGGTGGCATCCCAGCCTAGACCTGAAGGTAATGCGTGTATTTGGGAGGAAAGGAGAAATAGCAAAGAGGGCAGTGTGGCTGGAGCAGAGTGATCAAGGGGCAAGAAGAGGGGGAGAGAGGGTAAGAGAGGTAGCAGGAAGGCCAGATCATGTAGGGCTCTGTGTCCAGTAATAAGGACAGTGGCTCTTATTCTCACTGTGAGAGGAAGCCTTTAAAAAAGTTTTGAGGAGAATAGTGACATGATTTGACCCATGTTGTAAAAGGACCACTCTGCTGAAAATAGGCTATGGGGGCAAGATAAGAAGCAGGGAGAAGAGCTGGAGACCACTGAGATTAGTCAGGTGAGAGATGGATCAGGGTGTTGGCAGAGGTGGTGGTGGGAAGTGGTCTGATTCCCGATCGACTCTGAAGATAGGATTAGATGCTAGATTTGGATGTGGAGTGTGACAGAGTATCCAGGATAATTCTCAAGTACATGGCCTAAGCAAATGAAGGATACATTTGCCATTAACTGAGATGGGGAAGAGAGAAGGAGGAAGAGACTGGAGGGGAAGGATGGGATCTGAACATGTTGACTTTGAGATGCCCACTGGACATCCAAAGAAGCAGAGATGTCGAGTAGGCAGCTGAGTATATAAGTCTGAAATTTAGAAGAGAGGTCTGGACTAGAGATATAAATTTAGGAATCATTAATTTCAAGATGAAATTAAATATCATGAGACCAGATGAGAGAGATCACCAAGAAATTGAGTGAATGGGTCTATACTCCATTATTCAAAACTCCTTGGGGCCAAGGTGTGTTTCAGAATTCAGAATATTTCATATTTGGGGAAAATATGATATATTACATAAGATTCCCAGTGAGATCTTGGGAAGAAACATGTTTGTGGGAAGAAACATCTTTGTGGCAAAAAAACACGAATATTCACCCTAAGGTGGGATAAAGAGTATAAACAGCCTCGTGCTATTTCAAGTCAGGTTTTGCAATCAAATGAGTTCAGGTCAGGCTAGGTCTTGCTGTCAAATAAGTTACAAACAAAAATTTTATTTTTAGACACGTGAAAAGATGTTCAACATCACTAATAATTATGGAAATGCAAATCAAAACTACAATGAGATATCACCTTACACCTGTTAGAATGGCTATAATTACCAAGACAAAAAATAAGAAATGTTGGAGAGGATGTGGAGAAAAGGGAACCCTCATACACTGCTGATGAGAATGCAAACTGGTGCAGCCACTATGGAAAACAGTATCCTGGAGATGTCTCAAAAAATTAAAATAGACATACCATACAACAGAGCTATCCCACTCCTGGGTATTTATCCAAATAACTTGAAATCAACAACTGAAAGAGATTTATGCATCCCTATGTTCACTGCATTATTCACAATAGCCAAGATGTGGAAACAGCCCAAGTGCCCAACAACTGATGAATGGATAAAGAAGAGGTGGTATATTTATACAATGGAATACTATTCAGCCATAAAAAAAGACAAAATTGTCCCATTTGCAACAACATAGATGGACCTTGAGAGTATTATGGTAAGCGAAATAAGCCAGAGAAAGACAAACACTGCATGATTTTACTCATGTGTGGAAGATAAACAAACACCCGGACAAAGAGAACAGATTAGTGGTCACCAGAGGGGAAGGGGGCGGGGGAGTGGTCATAAGGCATAACGGGGCACATATATATGGTGACTGACAATAATGTACACCAGAGATTTCACAAAGTTATAAACTATTATGACCTCAATAAAAATGATAAAATAAAAAATTTATTTTTAGAAACTTTTGGATTTTGGTGTTATAAATAGATAAATGGATTTCGGACCTGTGGATAAGGAAGAGTGGAGAAAGAACCAAAAAGGAGAAATATCAGCCAGTGAGGCAAGAAGAAATCCAAGAAAGAGCAGCACCCCTAGAAGCCAAGGGGAAAGAAGTTTCAAGAAAAGAGAGAGGGGCGCCGGCCCAGTGGCGCAAGCCGTTAAGTGCGTGCACACCACTGTGGCAGCCAGGGGTTCGCCGGTTCGGATCCCGGGCGCGCACCAATGCACCACTTGTCCGGCCATGCTGTGGCGGCGTCCCGTATAGAGTGGAGGAAGATGGGCAGGGATGTTAGCCCAGGGCCAGTCTTCCTCAGCAAAAAGAGGATTGGCAGATGTTAGCTCAGGGCCGATCTTCCTCACAAAACAAAAAAAAAAGGAGAGAGGGATCAACTACGTCAAATGTGTCAAAAGGATGAGGATGAGAACTGGATTGGGGAACATGGCAGACACTAGTGACCTTGAGAACCTGAAACACAGATGCTAAAGGAACTCAACTCACTATTTAGGGATTATTTCTAAAACTAAACAGGCAACACTTAAAAGATCATGAGATTTTTTTAACTGAATCTCTAAGTTAAAATTTCTAAAAGAAACTGTGCTCCTACTTGAGATCCAGATTAAACCTGTTCAATCAAAAAAATTTAATAAATATGTAAGAAATACATTTACACATATTCTAAAAGCTATCAGCCTGACAGTCAAGAAGATATCCCTGGAACCTTATTTCTTTGGATACTTATTTAAAATTAAATTCTTTGGCTACAGGAGTGGAGAGTCTAGGAGCTAAAAAAAGGCAGGGTGGGTGTCTCATAGCTCTCTGATGAATCAGTCAGAAGCAGCAAAGTTATTCCTCTCCTTTCCTGACACCTGCTACAGGGAGTAGCTTCATCAACACTTGAGTGGGCTGGTATGGCCTGAGAAGGTATAATTAGAAAAGGAAGGAGCCAAAGAATAATTACTGCTTGGTAGGGGGGAAAACTCCTCACAATCCTGCTGTGAAGAAATCAGATATAGCCTAACTCAGGAATCACAAACCCACTTTCAATTGCACAACAAATTATACAAAACCAAGCTGAAAAACAAAACAAAACAGAGGTAGAGTCAGAGAAAGTACTCATTATGTGGATCTATTTATTGCAACTCCTATGAGTCAGAGATACCATGAGTTACTGGTGAATATACTGTTATAATAATTGAAGATTATAGGATTGAACCATAGGTAATTTCCAAATACAATTATTATATATCTTTTTATGTAAAAGTCCAGGTAAAAAGATGATTTTTATAACAAAATGAGTACTTTGGGTCAGAGTAAAGCGGCTTTGATTATCAGAGTAATATAACTAGTGGAATTTGGAATATATCAAAGTATGGGACTTATCATTAGGGAATGGCCGAGTATCTCATTTGTTAACCACAGGCACGTGTTTAGTAAGCAAAATGGTCAGAAGATATGGTAAGACTCCTGGCTTGCACGGTGAGAAGGTCATCAAGGTGAAGGTATGTTCAAAGAAAAATCATAACTGTATGAGAAATAGCAGATGATTTTTTTTTAATGTCAGTGTCCAGGATTAGCTGAAAGCTCAGCCATACACAACTGCGGGTGACAAAACAGCAACACACACTTGTTACCAAAAGACGCATCCAGCGAAAACTTTTTGAGGAAAAACCCAAATGGAAATGAAAGTATACTAAAGCTGAATTACTCAGCTTCAAGTTAATTTTAGTGGAAGGGAGAATCTCAATATAACCACTTACACATATTAACTCCGAAAATGAATTGTAAGAACTAATTTTAACTGCTGAGGATAACCATGTGAATATCGTATATGGTGTTCTGACATCTAATGAATCATCAAAGCCAAGTTCTACGTCCATTGTTATCTGCCTTTGTCTTTTCTCTACAAGTTCTCCTATTTTTATAAAAGATAACCACCGCTTATTTACAAACTGCTGCTTACTCTGAACAACTGAAATTCACAGAATCTTCATCGCATTCTGTCTTACAAGGAAAGAGATCTGACCTAAACTAGTGCCTCTCAGTTGCTTTTTCATACTATCTTCTATTCGTTTAAGTAATAATAGGGGCTCAAAGAAAAAAAACACCAAGTTTCAGGGAATAAACAAGTGAATATAGAAACATCTTAACTTTAAAGAAAAGAATTATGTCAATAGACAAACCAGAGTCAATTAGAACTTTTCAGAAACTTCTTTGTGCTAGCCTTCATAAATCCTGACTGGCACCTGGTCCACTCTTTGCACAAGGTTCTCAGGAGGAATGCTGGATACCAAGACTGTTTCCTGGCATGTCCCATGCAAGTGGAGGGTGAGATATACCCATCACTGCCAATGCCCTTGGAAAGTGAATTCAAGAATGGATACTACACTCTCCAATACCCAATCTAGATCCCATTACATACACTAACACTGCGACTGGCCTCTGAGAGGAATGTGAGTGATTTTTTTTTCCCCACCTTTTTAAGTCTAGAATAGGACTTCCAAGGACCTGGAAGGAAAGGGAAATAGTAAAGGACTTCAAATGGCCTAGTACAATCTGTCTACCTTGGAAATAAGCAACTCTTCTCTCTCCTCCCTATTCCTAAATAACCAACAGGCGCTTAAAAACAGATCCAAAATACCACTGTGCCATCTCAGTGTAACTTTATCAGTTAACAGAGGGCTGTGGAGAACTGACTAACGTGTAGAGAATGCTATGGGCAGTTATGGCCTACAGCCCTAGTATCTTACACATATCTGCCCACCTAATCCAAGTGCGTTCCTATTTCATTTTGTTTTTATTCTTCTAGGTTTTTTCCCTATGCATATGGGCATTCATCCACTTTAAAAATACAGTGCGATAACACTGTATATATGCACCAGTGAACATCCCTGCATACATTACTGATTTGATACTTAGAACAAATCTCTGACATGAAATTTTTGGGCCAAAAGGTTTGTGAATTTTTAAGGTTCTTAAATACATACCAACAAAACTGCCTTCCATAAAATTAATTCTACCAACTTATAATTCCACCAGCAGAATACTGAAGTACTTGTTTTTTTCTACCCTTAAACTCTGAGTATGTTTTAGTAACTGCAAATACTTAAATAGGTGAAAGTGGAATTCTGCTCATTTATTCTGTCTTTTGTGAACTGTCTGCTAATGACTTTCCTGTTTTCCCACCAATAGAGGAGAGTTCAACATTTTCCTTTCCATTTGGAAGAGTTTTAAAATATACTATATAGATATGCTTTTGCCATGGGTATGTTCCTATTTCAAAAAATATGAGTGTCAAGCACAGATTAATATAGGAACTTAGCCCGATACACAATGCCACACAAAACCTATTATATTAAATCACTAAGTAAAAAGACCTTGTAATCAAATATAACAAATCACTTATGTGACTCCTACATTTGTATAACTATAATAATAAAAAAATAAGAACAATTGCCTGATTCATTAAGAAATAGCGTTTTTCTTATTATTATGACTCACATGTAAATATTCCAATAGACAGATTATATTCCAAAAAGTTTACATTTTACAGTTTAGGGCTTTCCTGGCTCTCTATTATAAGGAAAAAAAACACATTGTGGGGCTACTGGTCCTGCTTCCTTTCTCATACAACAAAGAGGTGTTTTAAATTAGAGGCTCCTTAGGTTTCTTCCAGTTCTAACATTCTAAGGTCTAAGGGCATCATGCTAATACGTCTAATACACCAAAAGAGCTTTACCTATATTAAGTTTCAAAGGCAAGAAATAGCCTCAGCTATGCTCCACAGTTCATATTACACAAAATGGTTGAGAAGCTCAAAATACTGTTAGTACATTAGTTAACATAGAAATGGTCTTATCCTGAGATCTCTGCTGATACAGAATTCCACTACATGAATATGTACAATAGTTATGAGGCAACACTGGAAACCTCTGATAGGACCTGTTGGCCATTAAAGGATGTGAGAGATCGCAGTAATCGAGCTAAACGTGAGTGCAAGCTTACCTGGAATATTACCACGCGAAATTTGTTTTTCTTCATTATTTCCTCTTGCCTAGATTCAACCTTTTTAACATGAGTTTGTTGCCTCTCCACCCGGGCCTTCACATCTTTAATGTGAGCACTGACTTTTCGGGTTTTCTCAAACAACTTGTTAATAAGATAGCTTGTATTGCTGTGTGACTGTGAAAGCTTCAATAGGTCAATCTGGACGGATTTTATGGCATTTTCCATCTCCCTGTGTCTCTCTTCTATCCTCTTCTGGCTCGCCTGCACACTGTCCACGATGGTGGCAACTTTGTCCAGCACAGTCACGATGGTAAAAGCAGCGTCTTGGTCTTCATCCTCTGTAACGCTCGACAGGCGATTCCGGTGGATTTTATCAGCATTTGAAGCAGACCCATTATGTTCCATTTTATTTATTTCTCAGTGAAAGATGTCCTACCAAAGTCAGTTCTGGCACTTAGAGCAAAACAGGCAACGGGGTTGTTGAAAGTATTGGAAACCCCACCCCTGGAGACTGGTCAAGTATTTGTAACTACAAATACCCATACGTGACCGCTCTGCAATATGAGCCCTTGCAAAGCACCGGGGACTGTTCCAAGCATGCTTGCTGACTGACTAAGGGACTCAAATAAGGCCGGGTGGACACAAGAGGAGAGCTTCTTAAAAAAAGCTTCGCTGACGCCACCATGTTACTAATATTAAGCCTAGAAGCCGAATGACCAAAAAAGCAAACTCCAAATGCTGGAGGAAGCTTTTGCCTTTAGATCATTTCAAGTAGTATTTGTAAAAACAAAGCGGCATTTTGAACTGAAATGTGCTTTTGCTATTAATTTCACATATTAAATGTACTGATATATCAATATCAAAGAATATAGTAAATAAACACACCAAAACAGAGGCCATATAGTGAAAACATTATATTATAACATGCTTTTCCAAACCAAATATTAAAATTAATATTTAATTTTGAACATATTCTTGAATTCTACATGCATACTTCTGGATATCTAAACTACACGTTAAACAGCTGAATACATTCTACTCACACTTCAGATCCTTAAACACCAACAATCTATTAATACAGCTATTCTACAGGACAATTTTGGATAGAGGTCTTAGATAATTTTTAAGCTCACTTTAAGAGCACCAATCATTAACAATCATTTTTGCATTTTATTCACAAACACTAATACAATTTGTTTATGTTAAAACACATATTTTCTTTAAAAATGAATGTGTATTAAAGTAGTTTAACTGATAGAGTAGGCTTTATTCCAATCTGTTTGTTAAACAGACTATTCTCACAATATCTAAATCTACTTTTCAGTGATCAGTTCCATCATTGCTACCAGATACTTTTCCAAATTATCAGAATTATTTTTTCAAAGAGAGGAATAACCAAATTCCAGTCCATACATCTTGTAAATATTTTACATCTAACACACACAGCTTTACAGTTCATGCGATAGGCAGTGTCTAAAAAATCAGTTACTAAATCTCAAAAACATTTAAATGTCTATTTAAACACAGTGTCTCCTAGATTTTTTCCTTTTTGTAAGAAAAGTAATCTGTAAACATCTTTACCTTTAGTTCATGCTTGGTCATTTGCTGTGGTCATTGTGGAAGAAGTAGGTATGACTTTATAACCATTTGTGAAGTGGTCCGTCTTTGCAAAAATATTACATTCCATGGGTAAAGAGCAAGTCTTAGAATTACCATGTGGTACAAATTTGTGAAATCAATTTCTGTATTTAAAAACATAAAACACAGACTACTGAACAGTCCAAAACTGTTGTAGCTAATATTCTAAATACGAGCCAACAGTACTACACTAAAAATGTCCAAAAATAAGGCCTCTGAAATAAATATTTCCATTCTTTAAAAAAAGACATAATAAATGTACATCACATGGTCAGTGTACATATAAAAGTCACCATCTTAAACCATTCTGGATGACGTATCTGAAGTAAAATGACCTAGGTTTTGCTTCTGTCGTCGTCCTCTGTTGTTTTTAGGGCATTTTCTGTTGAGTTAAAAAAAAAGAGAGAGAGAAGAAAAATGTCATTTTGTTTGGAATACTTCAAATGTTTCCAAAGTAATACACATTTCACACATATGGCCATATTGCATGCAACCATCCGATGGGGAAACAGGACGCTATTTGACGCAAGACAAGGTGAGGATCAACATGTCAAACTGCTCTCTTCCCTACAAAGCTGAGAGGTGACAGGGTTAGATATACGATGCAGGTATGAACACAGCAAAACTCATTCCTGGGGTCTCTCCTGCTGCATGTGCATCCCCCCAAGAGCAATGCCTGCTCTTCCTCTGGCCTGGTGACTCCCCAGCCACAGTGATAGGAGAAAGGATCCTGCCCTATGTACTTTACCTGAGCATTACTGACACCCCCAAAATGACAAGAAAGCTTAGGTGAAGGAGAAATCAGGAAGACGTGAGCCTATTAACCTCAGATATGAATACACAGGAAATGCCTAGTGATTTTAGACAATGACTCAAAAGAAGTCATTCTACACCCTCCTTGGGCAAACCACAAAACCCAGTAAAGAATAGCCATGCTGGGTATAAGGGATATTCATAGACTCTGCTCTCATTCTATTGTGCATGTTTCTCCATGGTGGTATGAATCTCACTGTGTCGTAACTGCTCTTCCCTGCCCCCAGAGTGCAAATGTATGAGCTCTTCCTATGCACAAGGTGCTGTGCTATGCGACACAGAATAAAGGGACTGGGATGAATTCCAGTAATTTTGAGTTTGGGCTCTGTTGATAACTGGTTGTGCAACCTCCTTTTCCTATATATAAAATATTAAATTAAGAGTTGGACTAACTTCTAAAGATCTCTGCCAGCAAAGAATTTATAACCTAGTGGAAAGAAAGTCTTGCAACAATGGGTATTCCTACTCTAAATTTCCATATTTTCATTCAATTTCAAAACACTTCTGTTTTACATATTGCTTTTTACAAATTTTATCTCACTAATCCTCATAAAAACACGTTGAGGTAGACAGTGCTGGAATCATCTCAATTTCATAAACGGGGAAAACAGTTGACAGGTCAAGCAACCCTCCTTAACATGTCACTAAGTCACCATGACCTTGGAAAAGTTCCAACTTCCTGGGGCCATGGGTTTTTTCATTTATAAAAATAAGGGTGTTTGGCTAGGATGATGTTCAAGGTCCCTACCAATCTGTTACTCTATGAGTCTAAAAGCATGAAAGAAGATTCCAAGCGTAAAAAAAGAAAATTTTTCCTCATGCAGTCTTGATAAGCGGGTCAGTGGGAACACCCTTTTAAAGGAAGATTCCTCCCATGTAACAGCCACCATAGGGGAGTGACGTCAGCATCATGGCGGAGTGAGCTCTCCCCTTAAATGCTCCACCCTAAGATACAACTAAAAGGACATTCATATACCAACAGAGGATGTTCAGACAACACAAGAGACATCTGAGAGACCCACACAGCCAAACATCTGAAGGTGGAGGTGCTGGACCCTCTGGAGGAAGTGGAAGGAGGTAAAGAGAACTCCTCTCTATCCCCAATGGCAGCAACTCCAGGTCCGTGTGGCTCTCAGAGAGAGGGGGAGGGGCAGCCCTCCGAGGGAAAGCCGTTGCTCTCCAAGTTTCCTCACAGCCAGTGGGAAACTCCCATACAGAGGTGACCGAACTGTTGCAAGGGTGCCCTGGCACCCCAGGAGAGCAGACAGCCAGGAAGAGCGAGAAGCCCCCAGGATTGGGCGGGTGGAATAAAGCGCCCCTCCCCCCGCCCTGCGCTCCAGCACAGCCGATGGGCAAGAGTGCCCGTGGATCACAGTGGGCTCAGAATACACAGCTCTTGACCCCCACCGACTGACAGCAGGTGGAAGCTGTGACCAGATATTATCACTATGAGGAAAAATTAATCCACACCCTCAAACAGTATGCAAAAATATATTAAATCTCCAGACCAGAAGGAAAATGACAAGCACCCAGAATCAATCCTGAAGGCACAGAAATTTATAACCTAAATGACAGAATTCAAAATAGCTATCATAAAAAAGCTCAACGAATTACAACAAAATACAGATAGACAGTTCACTGAAATCAAGAATTTCTTCACAAAAGAATTGAAACAATAAAGAAAAAACAATCAGAAATATTGGAGATGTAAAACACAATGGAAGAGATAAAGCAAAATCCGGGATCTTTAAAGAACAGAGCTGACAATATGGAGGAAATAATTAGCAAGCTAGAGGACAGCAATGCAGAAATGCTCCAGATGGAGGAGGAGAGAGAACTAAGACTAAAAAGAAATGAAGATATTCTCTGAGAAATATCCCACTCAATTAGGAAATGCAACATAAGGATTATAGGTATTCCAGAGGGAGAAGACAGGGGAAAAGGAGCAGAGAGCTTATTCAAAGAAATAATAGCTGAGAACTTCCCAAACCTGGGGAAGGAGTTGGAAATACAAGTGAATGAAGTCAATAGATCTCCTAACCATATAAACATAAAAAGACCCTCTCCAAGGCATATAGTAGTAAAGCTGGCAAAAGTCAACAACAAAGAAAAAATACTAAGGGCAGCAAGACAAAACAACATAACACACAAAGGAACTCCTATCAGGCTCTCAGTGGATTTCTCAGCAGAACTCGTACAGGCTAGGAGAGACTGGAATGATATATTCAAAATTCTGAAAGACAAAAACTTTCATCCAAGAATACTCTATCCAGCGAAAATATCCTTCAGATATGATGGAGAAAAAAAACTTTCCCAGACAAACAAAAGCTAAGGGAATTCATCGCAATAAGACCCCCACTACTAGAAATGCTCAAGAAAGCCCTCATACCTGAAAAAAAGAGAGAAAGGGGATACAAAGCCTTGAGCAAGGAAAAAAACAGGTAGACAAAATCAGAAAAATTGCAGCTTTCTATCAGAACTGGTTAGCAAACACTTAATCATAACATCAAAGATAAAGAGAAAGAAAACACCAAAAACAAATATAACCCTTGTCACTTTAACCACAAACTCACAACACAAGATGGAATAAGTTGTGACAATAGTAACTTAGAAGGGGAAGAGGAAAGGGATGGAATCGACTTAGTCTAAGGAAATAAGAGCCCATCAGAAAATGGACCATCTCATCTATGAGATTTTTTATACAAACCTTATGGTAACCACTAAACAAATAATCAGAATAGAGATACATATGACAAAAGAGGAAACTAAGAAAACCATCATAGAGAACTACTAAACTGAATTGGTAGTCCAAAATACATGGGATGAGAAACAAAGGAAATGCAGAAGAAATGGATAATGAGCAATAAAATAGTAGCATTAAGCCCTCATATATCAAGAATCACTCTAAATGTAAATGGATTGAAATCTCCAATCAAAAGACACAGAGTGGCAGAATGGATTAAAAAGCAAGACCCAAGAATATGATGCCTCCAGGAAACACATCTCAGCTCTAAAGACAAACACAGGCTCAGAGTGAAAGGATGGAAGACAATAATCCAAGCTAATGGCAAACAAAACAAAGCAAGTGTTGCCATACTTATATAGATAAAGTAGACTTCAAGATAAAACAGATAATGAGAGACAAATTGGGGCAATATATAATGATAAACAGGACACTCCACCGAAAAGACGTATCACTTATAAATATATAGGCATCCAACATAGGAGCACCAAGGTACATAAAGCAACTATTAACAAACCTAAAAGGAGATATTAACAACAACACAATAACAGGGAACCTTAACACCCCACTTACATCAATGGATAGATCATCCAGACAGAAAGTCAATAAGGAAACAGTGGACTTAAGTGAAAAACTAGACCAGATGGACTTAATAGATAAATATAGAACACTCCATCCAAAATCAGCAGAATACACATTCTTCTCAAACACACATGGAACATTCTCAAGGATAGACTATATGTTGGGAAACAAGGCAAGCCTTTATAAATTTAAGAAGATTGAAATCATAACAAGCATCTTTTCTGACCACAATGCTATGAAACTAGAAATCAACTACAAGAAAAAAACTGGGAAAGTGACAAAAATGTGGAGACTAAACAATATGCTACTGAACAACCAATGGATCATTGAAGAAATTAGAGGAGAAATCAAAAAATATCTGGAGACAAATGAAAATGAAAATACACCATACCAACTCATATGGGATACAGCAAAAGCAGTCCTGAGACGGAAATTCACAGCAATGCAGGCCCACCTTAACAAACAAGAAAAATTCTAAATAAGCGATCTACACCTAACAGAATTAAAAAAAGAAGAACAAACAAAGCCCGAAGTCAGCACAAGGAGGGAAATAATAAAAATCAGAGCAGAAATAAATGAAATTGAAATACAAAAACAGTAAAAAGGATCAATGAAACAAAGAGCTGGTTCTCTGAGAAGGTAAACAGAATTGACAAACTCTTAGCCAGACTCACTAAGAAAAAAAGAGAGAAAGCTCAAATAAATAAAATTAGAAATGAAAGAACAGAAAACAGATACCACAGAAACACAAAGGATTTTGAGAGAATACTATGAAAAACTACATGCCAACAAATTAGACAATCTAGAAGAAATAGATAAATTCTTAGACTCATACAACCTCCCAAAACTGAATCAAGAAGACAAGTAAACAAAGTGAAATAGTAATCAAAAACCTCTAAAAATTAAAAGTCCAGGACCAGATGGCTTCTCTGGAGAATTTTACCAAACATTCAAAGAAGATTTAATACCTATCCTTCTCAAACTATTCCAAAAAATAGAGGAAGATGGAACACTTCCTAACACATTCTACAAGGCCAACATCACCCTGATACCACAGCCAGACAAGGAGAGTACAAAGAAGGAAAATTACAGGCCAATATCCCTGATGAACACAGATGCAAAAATCCTCAACAAAATATTGGCAGACCTATTACAGCAATACCTTGAAAAGATCATACACCATGATCAAGTGGGATTTTATAATGGCCACCATGAGACAAGTGAACAGCTGTCCCATAATGAACTGTGTGGGAGAGGCACTCCTTAAAAATTCAGTGGAGATAAGACCAAGCACATAATTATAATATTCTAAATCCGAGAGCAAGACATCTAGGGCAGAAAATACCACAATAAAAAGACAGGCCTCAAGGAAAGATCTATGATAAATTCAACGAGATGACCCTTCAGTCATGGAGACAGTGGGCAGTGAAGACACCATAACACAGTTAAAAACTGTGAAGGTAGCAAACAGATTTGGGGTATAAACGGGAAGGTACAAACTTGAAAACTACCTGCCAGGTCATTTTAATTTAGTAGTTGAGGATCATAGCATACTGAGAACAGAAGCACAGAGCTGGAGAAAAGGCTGGACTGGGATTTATAAAAGGGCTTAACTATCAGCATGACCCTGGGCGAGGCACTTCCCATCCCAGGGCTTCAGTTTCGTCATTTCTCTAGAATGAAGGCGTTGAAATCCAACTTGCTTTCCATTGACTCTAACACTCTCTGATCTTCTTAAAGATGGAACTGTCACCGGGCCTCAAAATCTTCCCTTATCTTGACCTTACTTCTTTCACCTTCCAAATCATTTATTACTCCACTCCTGCTTTCCTCTAATAATGCCCTAAATGGTCTCCTCCCACCTCACACTTTCTCTCCTCCAATGAAGTTTGTAGATGACACTCAGATTAATGCTCTGAAAAAATGGTTCATACCAAGTTCCTCTCCTGCTCAAAACCCTGAACTGCTACAAAATCAAGTTTGAACCTTGCTCCCATGCAATGACCACACTTGGCAAATATATTTCCTAGGATGACTCTTCTCTTGGTTTGGGAATCCAGCGGCACTGAAAGCAAATCCAGGCACTTCCACTTACTGGTTGATGACCACAGGCAAATTACTTAACCTCTGAGCCTATATTAAATGGCCACAGGCAGCCTTGTTGTTACACTTTTTTTCTATCTTTTCTTTCTACTATCGTTATTTTTTATGTCATATGTCCCTTCTTTAATCTACTGCCCAATTTTATACTCAGTAGTCTTGCCTAAGGGCAGATCATCTGTTCTATGGAATAAAGTCCACTGACTTTAGTGACTGAATTTTATGAAAAATATCTGTTACTCAGAGAACGTTTTTTATCATTGCTAGATTTATCATTTAAGCTCCAGATGGCTGAGACTACTGAAAGTCTGGCTTCTAGCCAGACCTTGTATAGAAGAGCCATAAATCCATTATTGCCTGCCAATATCTGTACTTGATATGCTCCAATCCTCTGCCCAGAATAATGCAGAAAAGTATAGCGATGATGCTTATGGGACTTCTGAACCAAACCTTAAAGGAGGTAGGAAGAGGGAAGCAAGAAGAAAAGACATAAGACTAGGAAGCATCAAGACAATATGAACTTGATTTGCTTTGACTTTTCTCAGGTCCAGTTGTGACATATATTTCCACTCAGCTTGGAAAACACCCATTTTATGCCAACTGCACTCCAAATATGTCCTTTAATTTGGAGTTTATTTATGGTAAAGTCCAATGGTTTTAGTTATGACAGAGAATTTTAAAGCCTAGTATTTATGACCATATTCCAGAAAATGATCTAACATTAAGACAACACTATAATAAGAAAAGCAGTTTTCTTTAACCTCTGATTTATTCCTTTCTTATTATATTTACTATGGATAAAGTATATTCTTAGGGGAAAAAACACCTTATAGTTCTGCAAGGCTTAAAAAATTTCTGCATGGGTCTTCCATGCATATGCAGACCATTCTAAAAATTCTGCTACTACCATTATCGTCCCTGAATGCAGTGTTAGAACTAGCACACAGTTCCAGGAGTCCCTAAATTCCTTTATGCCATTGAATATTCTCATGCTCCCTCTGCCTGCAGCCCAGATATACTTGTAATCCTGGGGATGAGTTCTTGCCCATATTCTAAAGAAGCAAGATAGGGAGAGGTCAGACCCACATGGAAACATCAGTGAATTGATCCTAGGATTTTTTTCCTAACAGACCAGTGAACTTAAAGCCCCTATCATTTTGAGTGTGCTTCAAAGTTCTTCTTTTTTTTTTCTTGAGGAAGACTGCCCTGAGCTAACATCTGTAGCCAATCTTCCTGTTTTTTTTTTCCGTTTTTCTCCCCAAAGCCCCCAGTACACAGTTGTATATCCTAGTTGTAGGTCCTTCTAGTTCTTCTATGTGGGACACTGCCCCAGCATGGCTTGATGAGTAGTGAGTAGGTCCACGCCCAGGATCCAAACCGGTGAACCCCAGGCCGCTGAAGCGGAACGAGGTGAACCCAGCCGCTGCACCACCGGGCCAGCCCCAAGGTTCTTCTTTAATTTAACAGCTACCCACCTCTAATTTAAAGTTGGTATTGCTTAGGTCACGACCCACCTTGTTATGCACATGACAATTGCTACTATGATGGCGATCTGCACAGCTCCGATAATGGCTGCAATAAGAACGTGGGTGAGCTTTTGCCTACTTGGCACTACATAGAGAATACTAAAGTCTGTCTTTTCACAGTGCTGTCCAGTGTAACCAGATTCACATCTGAAAAGGGAAAAAAAAGGATTACTATGAGAATTACAAATCTCAATAACTCCAGGTTTTAAAATTAAAAGATACAGAGAATGATAAATTTAAATAACAGTAGAAAATCAGGTAGTTTCCCACCATTTGGAAAAAAACTGCCATTTGTCTATGTCCTTACATGCTTTTCAATACGCCTATTTTACATAGCGCTTCTTTCACCTACCCTTATATCACATTAATCTTAAAGTTGCTAAATAGTCTTTATTACCTTCATTCAAAAACAGATGTCTAATTTCCGTTCAGTAGCTACAATACAGCTAACTTATCTACTCCTTGCTCTAAGACATATCAGCTATTTTCCAGTTTTCACAATTATAAATTAGGTGTGGTGAACATCTTTGTGAATGTGCACTTTTCTATATTTAGTGTTATTCCTTAGGCTAGACACTTGGAAATAAGAGTTTTGAATAAATAGGTATAAACATTTACAGTTCTTTAACATAGCACCCAACCATATTCAAGACACTTTTCAGTGCACATAACATAATCACTTAAGACGCAGGCGGGAGATGAACATAAGTTATTAATGACAGAAACAGAGCCAAGCACTCAAGTAGGTGCTAATCTTAGAAATTATCTAATTCCAATTAAAAGTAAATAAAAAGTCACAACATCATCTGATGATAATAATTTGACAGGGGAAAACATTTAAGATATTTAACAGAAAATTCACATTTTTTAGCTGACAGAAGTGAAATGTATAAACTAGCCAGCCTCCAGTTGAAACTGATTAATAAAACATCTGAAGTGTAAAGATCGTGTATTTATTAATGTCCCACACTTCATTACAAAAAAAAAAAAGATTTTTTTTAATAAAGCACATATAACAACAACAACAAAGAAACCTGGGAGAATGAAACAGGGGAAGCCGGGGTTGATGTGAGTCCACCAATCCCGTCCCTGAGGTTCCTAGACACCTGCCAGTAGGTTTCACATTGGGCTCTAAGCTTCCTAGCAGACAAAAAAAAAAGAGTAGTGAGGTAGATCTATAGGTCATGGAACAGAACTGAGAGCCCAGATATAAACCCACACATCTCTGGTCAACTGATTTTCAACAAGGGTGCTGAGACAATTCAATGGGAAAAGAACAGTCTCTTCAACAAATGGTGCTGGGACAACTGGATATCTACATGCAAAAGAAGGAAGTTGGACCTCTTCCTCACAACATACACAAAAATTAAGTCAAAATGGATCACAGACCTAAATGAAAGCACTAAAATTATAAAACTCTCAGGGGAAAGAAAAGGAGTAAATGTTCATGACCTTAGATTAGGCAATGATTTCTTAGATATGACACCAAAAGCACAAGGAACAACAACAAGCGAGATAAACTGGACTACATCAAAACTAAAATCTTTTGTACTTAAAGACACTATCAAGAGAAGGAAAAGATAAACCCACAGAACAGGAGAAAATTTTTGCAAATTACATATCTGATAAGAGACGTGTATTTAAAATATATAAAGAATTATTACAACTTATTAACAAAAGGCAAAAAAAATTACAAAATGGGCAAAAGATCTGAACAGACATTTCTCTAAATAAGATATACAGATGGCCATTAGCACATGAAAAGATGCTCAACGTCATTAGTCATCAGGAAAACGCAAAGCAAAACCACAATAAGATACCACTTCATACCCAAGAGGATGGCCAGAATCAACAAGTCAGATAATGCCAAGTGATGGCAACGGTACAGTAGGGAATGTAAAAATGGTGCAGCCACTTTGGAAAACAGTCTGGCAGTTCCCCAAAACATTAAACATAGAGTTACCATTTGGCTCAGCAATTTCACTCCTAGACATTTACCTATGTGAAATTAAAACATATGTCCACACAAAAACTTGCAAATGATTGTTCACGGAAGCATTATTCATAATAGGCAAAAAGTGGAAACAATCCAAATATCCATCAACTGATTAAGTGGATTAAAAAATGTGGTATTATCCATTTGATGGAATATTATTCAGCTATAAAACGGAACAAAGTACTGATACACACTACATGTGGATAAACCTTGAAAACCTTATGCTAAGCTAAAGAAGCCAGACCCAAAAGACCACATATTATATGAGTCCACTTGAATGAAATGTCCAAAATAGGTAAATCTTTAGAGGCAGAAAATAGATTAGTGGTTGTCTAGGGCCTAGAAGGATGGAGAGATTTGAGAGTAATAGCTAAAGGGCCTGCAGCTTCTTCTGGGGATGATAAAATGTTTTAATATTGATTGTGGTGATTGCACAACTCTGTGACTAGACTAAAATCCACTGGATTGTGAAAAAAAGAATGAAAGAAAAGAAAGTGGTAAGATCATAGACACAAAATACAGTCTCCATAAAATAAAATCAAACCAGTTATTCAAAAGAACCAGTTACTATTGTTATTAAATTCAAGGAACTTTATCTCATTGGTCCTCACTTGAAGAGGGCACCTTCTGATATAGAGATCATCCTCCTCAACAATACAGCTGCAATAAATTCAACAATATAATGAATTAACACAGGATTTTTTAAATGATATCTTTCATTGTAGGCTAATGGCCAAAAGTCAAAGCTTAGTAAAATGAAAACACTTCCATAGGGACCTATAAAAATGTCCTAGATATGCAGCTCTCTGACAGTGAAGCTTAATCCAAAGAGTAATATCAGAATATCAAAAAGAATGTATATGCCATATATGGTTCAGGCAGTCTTCCCTGGATATGATTTTCTGCAACTGAGTTTTGGGTTATACTCTCCAAATATCTGGAGTATTAACTTCTAGGTTATTACTTCTTCTGTTATTGATTAAAGGCAGATCCAGGCATTTGGTCCCCTACCTTCTATTCTTTCATCCCATGCACCCCCCATAGTAATGTCACTTCCTCCCTGGTCCTCATGTGCTGACTCTCACGCTCATCCACGTTTACTGACACGTTTATGGAGCACCTGACATGTGCCAGGTGCTAGTGGCATTTGGGGTACCTCAGTGGGCAAAACAGATGAAGATCCCTGGCCTGTTTGCCCCCTAGTCAAGGGAGGGAGTGTCAACAAACATAAGTAAATCAAATGGTTATGTTAGAAGGTGACATGTACTACATAAAAAGAGACAGAGAGAATTAAGGGAAATTACGAGTGCCAGGTACAGGCGAGGAAGGGAGGACTGCAATTTTAAATAAGGCAATCAGGGTTGGTTTCATTAAGAAAGTGACATGTGAGTAAAGATGTGAAGTAAGTGAAGGAGTCTGCCACGTGGACAACTGGGAGAGCATATCAGCTCCATGCTCTCAGCACGTGGTGCGTCCAAGGAACAGAAGTGTGTCTGGAGCGGGGTGGGCAAGCGGAAGAAAAGCAAGGGACCAAGACAGAGAGGTGAAGGGGCCAAACGGTGCAGGGCGATCTGCACTCAGTCAGGAGGAGGAGCCGCTGGAAGAGTTTTAGCAGAGGAATGATATGAACTGATGTTTATTTTAAAAGGTTCACTCCGGCTGCTGTGCTGAATATGGACTGTAAGATACAATCAGGGAGGCTGCTGCAACGCCAGAGAGAAAAAATAGTGGCCTGGACCAGGAACAGCCGTGGCAATAGTGAGAAGTAATCAAATTCTGAATATATTCTGAAACAAAGCTAACAGGATTTCCCAACTGACTGGATAAGAGCATCAGAGAGAGAGAGAAGTCAAGGACGCATCCGAGGTGTTCTGTCTGAGCAAATGAAAAGATGGAGCTGGCATCAACTGAGAGAGAGAAGGCTGCAGGTGGGGCAAGTTTAGGAGAGGGGAGGCAGATAAGGAGATCAGCTTAGGTCCTACTGAGTTGAGGCGTCAGAATCCACGTGAAGATATCAACGAAGGAGAGGGATCTATGAGTTTCAGGCTGAAGAGAGAGGTCTGGGATTTACGTAAATTAGGAGTTATCAGCGTATGTCAGATAAAGCCCTGAGACGGGATGGGATCACTAACAAAGAGGACCAGGACTAGACCCTGGTGCATGCCCACATGGACACGTCAGGGAGCAAAAGAGGAACCAGCCAAGAGGACTGAAAGGAACGGCCAGTGAAGTAGGAGAAAACCAAGAAGAGAGTGTAATCCCGAAGCCAGGTGAGGAATGCTTACCCCACAAAAGAAGTGATCAACCAACCATGTCAAATGCTATTGATCGTTCAAAAGTAATTTAAGACTAAGAATTGACCACTGAATTTAACCACAAGAACCGTCTCAGTGGAGTGTTGGGGGCAAAGGCTTATTGGAGTGGGTTCAAGAGAGACAGGAAGTGAGGAACTGGTGACAGACCATAGACAACTCTTTCAAGTTCTCCTACCAAGGACAGTAGCTGGTGCAAGTGAGAACCAGGGGTTTTTTTCCAAAATAGAAGAAATAAAAATGTATGTATGAATATATATAAAATATACTTATACAAAGATATATGACATGGAGAAAAAGAGAGAATTGCTGGTAGAGAGTGAAAGTCTATATAAGTTCTCTTCACATTGCTTCAATTTTCTCAGTGAACTTGGAAACAAGATCATCAGCCAAGAGTGAGGACAAGAGGAGGTACTGACAATCTGAAGCGAGAGGTGAAGGCATAGAGCAGTCATCTGGGAAAGAGGAGAATGAATGGACTACAGTTACAGAATGACTGCCTGGCAGTGTGAAAGGCCCATGCAGAGTATAAACATCAGTGAGACTAATTAACTTGGTGGTGTGCCTTTCAACAACAGCCATGTTCAGCTGCATGGGTGTAGGCATGCAGTAGGTGGGGAGTCAGAACGAACCAGTATGACAGTTTTGTCACGTGAGTATGATGAAGCAAAAGGACTACAGTGATTGTCCATGGAATTTAAGCTGAGTAGGGAGCTGATGAGGACGTGCAGGGGGTGAGGGACACTGAAAAGGAGACAGGGTCAATAGGAGGCCTAATGGGGTGGAAGGACTGCTGGGTAGGAAGCAGAAGGGATATGCTAGAAATGGAATGATTCCCAAATGTATGTCTTCAACCTGCCATCTGTCTCATGAGTTCTAAAACCAAAATATATCCAGTAGCCTACTAGACATCCATAAGTGGATACCCCACAGGCACCTGAGACCAAGAATATTAAACTGAATACCTCATTTCCCTCTAAATCTCTTCCCTCTTCCCATTGTATTTCTCCACTCAATTCTGCCTTAGCCAAAAACCCAGGAGACTCTTGACTCGTCCTTCCCACCACCCTCCACCAACCCCCACGTTCCTATCCTCATACGCAGCTGGTCACCAAAACCTATGGACTCAACCACCTTATTTTTTCTCTGCAATTCAGCTACTTATCTCAGTCTCACTACAACTCCTCTACTTAAGTTCAGACTCCCACTTCTTACTAATATACAGTCTCCTAATCCATTTCCCACAAAGCCACCAGAGTGGCTTTCAGTTCTGATCACATCTTTGTTACTTAAATCCTTAAATGGCTTCTTGCTGCCTTAAAAATAAAGGACAAGCTCTGGGATGGCAGAAATGTTCCTGTAAGACCTGTCCCTCCTCCCATAATGTCCCCTACACCCCCCTTCACATTGAAGTGCCTTGTCTGAAGTCCCAAATCATCTTGTGTGTATCTATGTATGACAGCATTTTTCAAATTATAACTGCTTATTATTTGTCAGTCTTTTCCATCAGATTGTATGTTTTTTTTTTTTTTTTTTTTGTGAGGAGGACCAGCCCTGAGTTAACATCCAATGCCAATCCTCCTCTTTTTGCTGAGGAAGACTGGCCCTGGGCTAACATCCATGCCCATCTTCCTCTACTTTATATGGGACGCCGCCACACCATGGCTTAACAAGCGGTGCATCGGTGCGCACCCGGGATCCGAACCGGCGAACCCCGGGCCGCCGCAGCGGAACGTGCGCACTTAACCGCTTGCGCCACCGGGCTGGCCCCCAGATTGTATGTTTTTTTAAAGGCAAGATCCATGAGAGATCCCAGTGCCAGATAAAATTTGGTACAAAGTAAGAAATAATTAAGTAAACAAACAAATTAATTGTGGGATAATGCTAGAAGATTTTAACCTAATAGTAGGACTATGGCTAAAGGTTGTTCACCCTTGCCTGTTTACTGCCACCCAAACACACTCACCTACTACGGAGGTGCATGTGACGTTATGGCCTAATGATATGACATTGAAATACACAGACAGAAGAAAAAACATCAACTGCTTTTCAGGGTTTATAAGTGTACAGAAAAGAGATTCTTCAGCATTTAAGAAACACCTCTGCTCTAGAGAAGAGGGAAAAGTTGATAATCATCATGTCATTCAAAACACATTTACTGAGTAGATACTGGGCTAGGTCCTATGCAAGGTACTAGGAAGACAGCGGTGAACAAAACTGAGTCCCCACCTAAAAATATCAATTGCTATTTATTAAATACATACTGTGCACCAGGTGCACTAAGCGCTCTACATATATTATCTCCTCTAATTTTAACAACACTCAGAGGTAGGCACTATTATTATTACAATTTTAGAAATGAGAAAAATGAGGTCTAAAAATTTTAAGTAACTTCCAAAGACCATAGCTGATCACTGGCCAATCTGGTGTATCTGATTCCAAAGCCTTTAACCACTGCACAATTCAATCCTCTTACTGTCAATTACGAAAATACTACAAAGTGACCTGATATCACTTCATTATCAGGACATCATCCTCTCTCACCCCTCACGTAGGTATCTTGAAAGATGCCCCATCCTAAGAGAACAACACGATCTGAACTTCTATCAAGATATGTATGCCACTGTGAGACAAATGAGCAATTCACTGTATGATTTTGTTTTAAAACTGGCCTAATATAATGTTACATGTCGATTAATTTTACTGGCTTGTTCTCTTTTGTACAGCTGTATTTTTTAAATGTTCGGGAAAAAGAGGGGTGAGGGGTAGCTAGCTCCTTCAAAGACAAGGAGAACTTTCAATCAGGAAAAAGCCAAAAGCTTAAATTTAATAAAGAATTACTTAACCATTAACAGTTTATAGTGCTTTGTTTTGTCTTTTAATAGGAGAGGAGGAAAAAGAAAGAGTCCGAGAGGGAAGCTAAAGGAGTAGAGGGACCAGGAGACGTGATTTCCAATAGCTTTCTTTTACTTCTTAGAGAGAAAGATTCACTGGCTTCTAGGTTGATAGCACAAAAGAAAAGTATAATATTTGTCCATGTTTTGATGTTTTGACTAACAAAGGGAAAAAAGGATTCTGGCAACCTGTGGGAGGCAGGAATGAGCAGAATGAGAGCAATCTCCCCTTGTCTACAGAAACATTACCTGGCTACCTAGACCAATCTGAGGTAGAGGATGAGGTCCCAGCAGCAGCAGCACAAGTGTTATCAGTAGACAGACACAGACCAACGTCTGTGACATTGGGGAACTCTGGGTCCACAGAGCTGAGGATTAACGTATTAGTGTTGAGTATCAGGAAATTAGGTTGAGTATCAGGAAATCTGAGCTTTAGTTTTGTCCCAGCTCTATTTCTAACTTGCTGCTGATCCTGAACAAGTCACACAGCCTCTCTGGACTCAGAGAGGGAAGATTTACACCCTTTCCATTTCCATCTCTCACATCACACCTGGTTCTAACATCCCCTTCCCCTTATTTTTAGAAATCTACTTTAGTATATATTTTGAGTTACATGTTCTCTGTTCTTAACACATTCTTTAGTCCTTCAACCACCTTGTGACAGATCGCCTAAAAACCAAAATAGTGTTGGAATATAGCACATTTATTTTTTATATTAAAAAATACATAACATTATATTGAAAATGGTCAGCCCATAATCTCAAACCTCTAATACAACATTTGATTTTGTTTTTGCATATTACTTGCCAATTTTTTTCCAAATGATGCCGCTAATTTGTTTTTTTACCTCTCTACAGCAAATAAATATTACTTTCTGATAATATTTAGTACACACATTTCATTGCCCTCTATAGAGCAGTGACCACCGATGGAAAAATTTCTCACCTCTGATCTGGAGGTACTGACTTACCTACAGGAAGCCTTCTGAGTAGAATAGATGAATTCACATTTTCCATGGATGCAATAACCATTGAGGTTTTCAGGGCAAGGCATGTGGTTTCCAATATAAACATCTTCTCTTTGATCACTAGCATCTTAAAAGAACATAAACCAGGTGAATAAACAGTGAAAAGCAAACTGAAAAACATGGACTTTTCAGAGGTTCTGTGACAACAAATAAATTCACCCCTTACTGGGTAATTTGGAAAGGAAATTTATCAGATGGTGGGTGGGTAAGAACCAAGGTCCCATTATGCCACAAACAACCTGTTTGTTTAGATTCAAAGTATTTGAAAATATCTGCAGGATGTGACCACTACAAGCTACTTTGTTTAAAAACAATCTGCTCAAAGAAACTAATTATCTTTGCTAAAGAAATAAATGCTATTTCTAAAAGAAAGCTCACCTCTGTGACAGAGAGATGGTATATATAGCATTGGCTTTTGGAGAATTAATTTACTCTAATCACTCACCTGAGGGCTATGAAATTGAGGCCAAAGAACACTGGAATGGCAGAGAGCAAGTTATGGGATTCTGAAATTTTAGGGTGAAAGGTTTATTTTTGGAATGAAAACTATTGATTTTTTTCCAAATGAAAATAGCTTTGGCTGTTCTTTCTCTAGTTTTTCTTAGTAAATGCTATTGTAAAAAATTCAAATAACACAGAAAACAAATAAAGAATAAATGTAAAATCCCCTGAGATCCCTCTATCCAAAGAGAACCATTGTAAACATGTTGATGAACATCTGTTCAGACTTAGGTATATTGATTTGAACTGAACCGAGCTGAAGTAAAGAAAATGGAAGTGTAGTGAGTAATTCCACTGTCAGAAATAGGAAGAGAGTCAGGAAGGAAAGATAGAAGAGCAGGAAAGATGAAGACGTGGGGACCCAGTCTTCAAAATCAAATACATTCATTCATTCTCTCTCTATCCCTATTTCTCTCTCTCTCATATACTTACATACCCACATACTCATTCACATACCCACACATTTTGTAATGGATTTTCGTACTTTTTTTCCTGGCATATACACTAATACATTAATCCTCAGCTCTATGGACCCAGAGTTCCCCAATGTCTACAGGCCTGTCCACACATAGGAAAAATTCCCAGGCTTCCTGCCGTTTCTATCTTACAGTTCCAGCTTGCAGATTCTGTGCATTATTTAGCTGTGTGACCTTGAGCATACTACCCTCTCTAAGACTGAGATTTCCTAACTGTGAAATCAGGATCATAATAGGACCTACACTTCATGCAGTTTTGAGAGGATTATGCGAGATAATTAATGCATGTAAGAGACTAAAGCAACCAGCTATCTATATAGCACATCACGTAACAGCAAAGGCTTATCTCCCCAAAATATAAAGAAAGGTGTTAACAAATTTGAAGAATGTTAATGGAAATACATTAAGAAGGAACGAAATAGGAGGCTGTGTGTGTATATATATATACACACACACGTGTATGGGAAGGGGAAGAGCATGGGGGAAGTGGGAATAGAGGCACCCAGTGTGAAAAAACTGAGAACTAAAAACGTAGATTATCTGGAGATCAAAATTTACATATAAAAGGAAAAAATTTTAATGATTACTAAGCTCAATGATAGGATAACTAAAGCAGAGAGATCATGTCATCTCTCAAAGACCAAACTGATGCCATTTTACCTCAAAATTTATGTATTTACATTGTACTAATTTATGCCTAGAAAGAGAAGTGAACAAGAAGTGAAGAAATCCAACATATAAGTCCTCAATTTTAAGGAGATTTTTGCTATTTTGCGACCTTGGTCACATCACTTCTTCTCTCTAAGGGAGGTGAAGGAGATCAGCACTGTCCAAGAGAAGTATAATATGAGACATATATGTAATTTCTTTTTCTAGTAGCTATATTTTATGTGTGTGTGTGAGGAAGATTAGCCCTGAGCTAATGTCCGTTGCCAATCTTCCTCTTTTTGCTGAGGAAGATTGGCCCTGGGCAAACATCCGTGCCCATCTTCCTCTACTTTATATGGGACGCCGCCACAGCACTGCTTGACAAGTGGTGCGTTGGTCTCTGCCGGGACCCGACCCTGTGAACCCCAGGCTGCCGAAGCGGAGCGTGTGCACTTAACCGCTACGCCACCAGGCCAGCCCCTCTAGTAGCTATATTTTTATAAAAGTAAAAAGAAATAGGGAAATTAACTTTAATCATATTTAAAATTTAATCATATAAATTATAAATTTAATCATATAATTTTAATAATATATTTTATTTAACCCTCATCTCTACAATGAAACTGTGAGCTCCTTGAGAATCTGTTTGTATTATTCATTTCTTTATAATTCTAACATTTAGAATGTAGCACTTTCCTTGCTATGGTTTCAAACTAAAAATGCTATTCTACATTCACAATCAAGCCATAAGTGACTTGAGGAATGCAACTGTCTCCCACAGCACTCATTACCCCGCGACTTCTCCAAACATGACACTTTTGTGGTAATGATACACCATGAGAGTATAATAACGGGACTATGGAGACTGAGGTTATGTGACAACCTATAATAATAAAGTCCTATAATGTGCACAACAACAGGACTGCCTAGGTCTAGAGACCTGGTGGTAATATACTACTCTTCCATATGAAAAGGCCTATAAACAACAGGAAATTGCAAGAATAATGCAGAGCTGAAAGCTCTCAGAGAATTCAGCTACATGACAGCAATAAGAAAAAGTTAACTAAATTAAGAACAGAGTTTTGAGAAATTAATAGACAAAATATGGCACCAACAGTGTTTACTGAATGAATTAATGAAAGAATATGGTATCAAGCTCCAGACATAGCAAAGCCATATAAAACATGGACATGTCTAACAAGACTGAAGTCTGTGGCTGTCACAGAGTCCAAATTCAGCATTCTGCTCAATGCCAACACTATTCATTCCATTACACTTACACACCATTTCTGTGTATAGCCATATGCTCAGCTAAGCTAAGAAGATACAAAGAAAAAGTATACACGGTTCCTGCCCTTCAGATGCTTATAATCAATTTAGAGAATCAACATATATACACAAAAAGCTGAACAATACAAGGGAAGGGGTCCCCCATGACAGTTTACAATTAAATGCCAAAAGAAGGTCTTACAATACTAGGTGCTATAGAAGTTCAAGTTCAAAGGAGAAATCACTGTAGGCAAAACTACTCAGGGAAGGTTTCATAGAAAGGGTAGAACTCAAGTTAGGTCTCAAAGCATAGATAGATTTAGATAGACGAATGGTGGAAATCAAAAGGAAGGTATGACACACATATCATTCTCAAGAACAAGGAGTAGATGAACCTACCAAGAGCTGTATATTCAGACTGGGGAAGGGTCTAAGTCAAAGTTGGAAATAAAAGCTGAAATCAGATTACGGAAAAATTTTAACTCCAGGTGAGAAACGTTTTCTTAATAATACAGACTAGGAAGACACTGAAGACCTCCTAGTCAGAGAGCAACACAATGAGAGCCATGTTTTACATAAAAAAATTAATTGACAGTGGTTGCCCAGGGCAGATGGTTATGAGGAATAGGAAATGACTGCTAAGGGGTGTGAGGTTTCTTTTCGGGTAATGAAAATGGTTTAAAATTAGATTATAATGTGATGCTTGTACAACTCTGTAAATATACTAAAAAAACATTGACTTGCACACTTTAAACAGGTGAACTTAATGGTATGTAAACTATAAATCAAAAAGCTATTTAAAAAATTAATTGGATACCAGTATGCAAGATACAGGGGCAGGGGAACCAGGAGGACCAGGTGACTACACAATTCAAACTTGTGGCAACAAAAAGCCAAGCTAGAGCTCAGCAGTACGAATAGATACTAGAGATACACAAAAAAGAAATAGGGCTTGAAGGTGCTTAGAAAGTAAATGAGCTCACAAACTCCCTGGAGGCCAGTGGTCTGATGAAGGAATCCCTTTAGTTATAACACCAAGATCTTGTTTCTACTCTAACACTTCCAGAGGTAAAGAACTCAAGATAATATAGTTAATTCCAATATTATCAAATTTTCCTTATGTTGAATGACATCTTTCTTTAACTTTGTATAGATTTCCCCAAGTCTGTTCACCCCTAACCCACTGCCCACCAACTTTTTAAGGTCAAACTTCCCCAGTCCCCATCCTTTAGAAAGTTCGAAACAACCCTCTTTAAGAGTGGCACCCAGAACTAAGCCCAGTACATTTAAGCATTTAGTAGACAGAAGTGTTCTCTTTATTGAAGATGCTCTTCATACAGAATTACGTAAAATGGCTCTATTCCAAAAGAGATATACAAATGGTCAACAAACACAAGAAAAGGTGCTCAATATCACTAAGCATTAGGGAAATGCAAATCAAAACTACAAGATAGCACACCTCATCCCTATTAGGATGACTACTATCCAAAAACCAGAAAATAACAAGTGTTGGTGAGGATCTGGAGAAACTGGAACCCTTGTGCACTGCTGATATGAATGTATAATGATACGGGTGCTGTGAAAAACAGTATGGTGGTTCCTCAAAAAAATTAAAAATAAAATTACCATATGATCCAGTAATTCCACTTCTGGGTATATTCCCAAAAGAACTGAAAGCAGAATCTCAACGAGACAGCTATACATCCATGTTCATAGCAGCATTATTCACAATAACTAAAACATGAAAACAACCCGTTCATCAAAGGATGAACGGACAAATAAAATGTGGTATATACATACAATGGAATATTATTCAGCCTTAAAAAGAAAGGAAATTCTGACATTTGCTACAACATGGATGAAGCTTGAGGACATTACGTTAATTGAAATAAGCCAGGAAATTAAGTAAAGCAAGCAAGCAAGGGGGCAGAAGAGAATTCTGGAATAGTTGTGATACAAGAGAAAGAGCACCAGAGTCTAGGTAAGAAAGTCTGAATTCTAGTCCTTCTCTGCCATTCTACATGAGCCACAAGATCTCACCATTTCAGCTTCTTCATCTGCCAAATGAGAACAACACGGTTGTGATGAGGATTAAATAACAACACAAATCTGTGAAAGCACCTGCCACATAAGAGGGCACTCAATTAATCATTGTTGAACGGATGACTATCCTACTGATGTTACTCATGAATCATATTATACATGTTGTCGAGAAGTGGACCTCTGAGCACACCCAGGCTACCAACAATGACACTAGAAAAGAAAAGCAATAACGATCACCATAATAACATCAATAATGAACTCAGCGATAAAGCATTTAATATTCAGAGTAATCCCAGGCAGTAGATATTACTGCCCCCACTTTATAGATGTGATCATTGAGGCTCAGAGAAATCAGGCCACACAGCCTTTAAGTGTAGAGCAAGCCTGACTCCACACAGTATCATGCCACCAAGCTCCCTGGGAGATGTGCAGGGAATGGATAAAAATGGAATGTCCAAGCACTCGCTCTGTAGGCAAAGTAAATTAGATCACTTCAAAAAGGAAAGATAAAAAGGCTTTAAAGATGTAATAAAGCATGTTTTCAGAAACCACAGCAGAGATGTAGCCTCCACACAGCAAGAACTGGGCACAGAATGGTCCTGTCTAAACAATGCCCTCAGGCAAGTGGTGACAGGCTCCAGGAACAACAGCTGCAGTGCCAGTGTCTGAACAATGTTTGTGTGTGTGCAATATAAAGAGTATACTTGGTCACCCAGTCGCTCCCTCCCCCACAGAAGCATTCAGAAATAAATCCACCACCAGCAGCAGTGTTTTCAAACACAAAGGAGTATGGTTCTAAGTGATGACGTTATAAGAAAACCCAGTGCCAGATGGCTCATCTGCAAAGGCATGTTCCACTGGCTATCTGTCCTGCTCCATCAATGTACAACCGAAATAAAGCACGAGGAGTTGCTATTAACAACCAAGAAGGTCAACTGCTGAGGCCACAACAACGACATCAATACCACATCAGTAACTCTAGGGTTCATTATTTAACAGTTAAAAAACTCAATATACTCTTTCTTGCTTCCCCTATACCACCCTGCACCCCAAGTTTCATCACTAACGTATCCCTCCACGCATCCTTCCCTAACCCCAGTCTCCTTGGACCCCATCAAAGAAGTATCTATCTAGGTATAAACGCCTACCTACCCTCCAACACCTCCCACTCTGTCATTCTAACCCCACTGTTCTCCACACCAACCCTTCTTTTCCTAACTGCTCCACTCTGCCCAGCGAGACACCTTTTCTAATGTGAATAAACTCACCCACTACCTCAGCTATTCCCTTAGAAAGTACTCCTTTCATCTCCCGGATGTACCAAGACCACATCACCTCCTACATCCCCTTTCCTTCCACCCTCCCCTGCCGTGCTTACCACTGTCACCTCCAGATCAGCGTTCCACTCTCGTCTCCCAACAACCCTCCTCTCTTAGGGGTCTGTGCCATCCACCTACACGGCCTTCTAACCATCCTCATCACGACTCTACCACGCTCCACAACACCTACTCTCAGACTTCCTTCAATGATTTTAGCACCTGGCTCACAGCCTTACCTTTTGATGAAGCAAATTTATCAAGATCATTTTAAAAAGGGCACATCAAAAGAGCTGTATTAAAATCAATAAACAACAGCCACCAAGTAATGGCAACAACAATACTGACACCTCGGTGTCTCTGGCATCCCTGGGCAGCAGGAGTAGAGACTACAGAGAGAATGAGGTCAAAGACGGGGTGAAGGCTGGCTGGGGTGAAGCTCAGGAACGAAGCGAGAATGTCCTGGTAATAAAAAGGTGTTACGGTTAGACTTTAGGCTGAAAATAAAAACGGCCACATTAAAATGTCATACGCCACAAAGGAACTTCCTGGGTAGAGGGAAATGTTCTAGATTGTGATATGGTGTAGTGTACATGGGGTGTATCCATCTGTCAAAATTGATAGCTAACATTTGTGCATTTCAGTGCATGTAAATTACAGCTCAAAAAGACATCTGTAAAATAAGAATAATGACAATCAAGTGGGTGGAGGTATACAGACAAAACAAGAATGACAGAATGCTGACAGCCACTGAAGGTGAGTATTAGGTACATGAGGGTTCATTATACTATTCTGCTTACATGTTTAAAATTTCCTACGATCAAGTTTTTTAAATGTCACATACCCATCTCCCACACACTCACGCTCAACCATCATATCCTTTATGACTTCAACATCTAAAACAAAGCTTCTAACACTGCAATTTCACTATTTACCAAAAGTTTTCCAACAGCCCAAGGAAAGCACTAATTCAGCCACCATGCTGGACATTCAAACACAAGCACTCGTCTCCAACAGCTCAACTTCAAAATATCTTCTTACTGAGCACCATTTTCCAGTTTTTCTAGCTTCCTGCTGATGCCGTGTTCCTGCTTTTCACTTTGTAGCCTCCATCCCTAGCTCCCTGCCGACCTACCTAGTCTTGGTTGTGTACTGGGGACACAACTATTTACTAAGGGCCTCCTATAAATGCTTGTGAGAACAAAAAATGAAAGCAAATGGGGTAAAAATACAAAATAGAGTTACCTTTGACCTCTATTCCTCACTATTAGAGGAACTTCTTAACTCCTTCACAATTTGGATTTCATCTATATAACTCTATAGAAACTCCATAATTCAAGACTACCAATGATCCCCTTGTCTTCAAATTCAATGCTCATCCTCTAATACCTTTATGCAGTATTTTAAACTACTAGCCAACCTTTCCCTTTTGGCTTCTGTGCTACTGTACTCTTCTTAGTTTTTTCCTCTGGATCCTCCTTCTGCTTCATCCTAAATTGGGCCTCCTGTCCTTTCTAAATAACAGTGCTGTCCACTGGAACCTTATGCACCTCTGGATATGCTCTATATCTGTGCTGTTCATTATGGTAGCCACTGGTCACATGTGGCTATCGAACCCTTGAAATAGGGATAGTATGATTGCGAAACAAAATCTTTAATTTTATTTAATTTTAATGAATTTAAATTTAAATAGCCACATGTAGCCAGTGTATACTGTACTAGACAATGCAGCTTCTATAGTCTCGCTCACTCATTCCCTGACCTCAGCTATCACCTCTCTATCCAAGGACTGGCTCACAAATTTATGCTAAACAAAGCCACCTGCATGAGTTCCACAAGCAACACGAACTCCAAAATAAAATTAATCACCTCCACCATCAACTCCTCCCTTACCTTACACCTTTCCCCTCCCAATATCCTTAGTTCTATAAATAGAATCCATCATCCAAGTCATCTGAGCTTGAACTCTCTATCCCTCATATCTAAACAGAAGTCTATTCCTTTTGAGTCTACCTAACTGATCTCCCTGCCTCCAGTCCAACATATATAATAAGCACAATGTTCCTGCCAGGTATCATTCATTCAACTGGTTAACTACATAGCCTTGCCTTTTTCAAATATATTAATGACTCCCCACTACCTGCAAATAAAGTTTAAATTCTCCAGGATAACAGAGCAATCAAGACACTACACGATCTGGCCCCAAGACTATCTTTCTAGTCTTGCCTTCCACTTCTACCTGTTAAGGCCCCTACTCCCCAGCCAAAAAAGGATTCCTTACCATTCTCCAACACATCCTACTGTAATGTTTGCATTCACACTTCTGCTCATGCTCTCTCATCCTCCTTAAATATCCTTTTGACCTCTGTTCAAATCTTAACTGTCCTTCAAGGTTCAGCTCAAATTCCACCTCTTCCAGGAAGTTTCTCAGATCCTCACTATCTCCCACCAGATAGTAATCTCTTCTTTTCTTAATTCCCACTGCACTTTTTCACCACAATACATTTATGACAATAACCAATTTCTACTTTGTTAGAAGTAGAAATTATATCACAGGCTCTTTAAAAATGGATGTCACATATTATATCTTTCCTTCCACCAATAGTGTCTGGTGAAATAACCAGTATAAAGTAGGCACATAATAAATTATATTTACTGATTACGATAACTTGCGTTACAGATCAATTCTTACATGTAAAGAATTTTCAGTATGTCAAAAGTGGCCTAGTCACTAAATTATCCCTGAGATTTTATCAAAGGCAGACAAGTATTTTGGGCGTACACAATTCCCCAAATTGCCGTAAGTATGAGCTTATACCTACTGAAAAATATCCTTCCTATTTTGGTCAGGTACTGTCAGTACAGAGAACAAAACTGGGGCTGATCTATTATATCTCCTATGGGAATACAGGAGATTTCCTATTTTAAATATAGCACTTTAATCAACATAGGCAACTAATATTTCAAGGGCTAATAGATTATAATGGATTCAGGTTTGACATAATTCAAGTGAGGGAAATAACAAATTATTCAATGATAATATAGCTACCCCTTATTGAGCACATATGAGTATATCAGATACTGTTCTAAGCACTTGACATGTATCTCATTTAATTTTTATGAAACCCTATGAGATAGGTACCATTATTATTCTCATTTTACATGTTTTTTAGAAATTAGGCATAAAAGGTAGATCACATATCTAAAAAAATTGTCCATTAGTATAACCAAACAAATGGGTCGATGATGCATGGCTGAAAGAGCAATTATATAGAAGTCCTGTTCTAGGAGTCCCAAGATGTAGACCTGCTTCAGTTCACTAGATATAACCTCATTGAGCCTCGATGTTCCCACTGGTCCTCGCCCCTCAGAGTAATGAAACAACAGATATGAAGATGAGAAGTGAAAGAGCATGGGACTTGAGGTCAAGAGACCTGGAATCCAATCTCTGCTCCGGCCTTTACTACAGGTAAGACTTGTACAAATGAATCCTACAGCTTCTTTGAGCTGCATCCATTCTTTTGACAAGTATGGAGCACCTAAGTATGTGCAGACATCCTGCAAAGTGTTACAAACAGAAAAGGGAACATGACAGATAGAGTCTCCTGTCCTCACAGAACTCATAGTCTAGACAGGGATACAGATGAGAAAAAAGACAATTACAATTACAGTAGGTTATGGGATGGGGGGGTTCATAAGAGAGGCTCCTAACCTAGATTTAAGGGTCAAGGAATGCTTCCAGGAAATAACTTCTAAGCTGAGACTGACAGGATGAATATTAGGCAAAGAAGAGTTCCAGGCAGAGGGAATAAGGTTCAAAGACCTAGGCACAGAGGGCAACTGTTAATAGTAGATTCTAGAGAAGTAAAGACGATTTTAAAAGCATATATGAGGGATCTTTCTGTATAATTTCTTACAACTGCATGTGAATCTACAATTGTCTCAATAAAAATCTCAATTTAAAAAAAGCCTATGTGAGGGGGCAGCCCGGTGGCGCAGCAGTTAAGTGCGCGCGCTCCACTTCAGCAGCCCAAGGGTTCACAGGTTCGGATCCTGGCGCACACCGACGCACCACTTGTCAGGCCATGCTGTGGCGGCATCTCATATAAAGTAGAGGAAGATGGGCAAGGATGTTAGCCCAGGGCCAATCTTCCTCGGCAAAAAGAGGAGGATTGGCATCGGATGTTAGCTCAGGGCTGATCTTCCTCACAAAAAAAAAAAAAAAACCTATGTGAGAGTAGTCTATAAACTGATGTACATTGCTACAGAGAGCAAAGCTGGAAGGGTTGTTATAACAGAAATAGAACAGCTAGTTACCATATTTCAGTAGTTGGCCAAAATTTGGAAAATCATGATTCAGTACCTTTCACATCTGGTCGATATTGCAGTCCATCATCTTTCTTTCCCAACAAACTAGTGTCATCTGTGTCTATAAGAGAAAACAGTTTTCAAATCAAGATACATTTGATGTTTAAGTCACACCATGAACCTCCCAATCCAAAGCTTCCCAACTCTCTGTCCACTTATCCTGCTCATATTTTCCACCATTCTCTCGATCTATTGTGCCATTTCTATCTCAGGCCTCAAGGCATCCCAGATATACATGCACTTTGCATGATGAACAGTCTAATTTAATTTAGACTTCAGTGCAAATGTCATCTCCTTACAAAGGCTTCCCTGTGCTTACTAAAACAGCACATACCCTGAAGAGAAGGGATTAATCCTTTCTCCAAGGGAAAATGGTCTCAAGATTTACCTTCTCCTACCACTGTTTCCCTGGAAACGTATCAGATTAAGATAAATGTGGAATCTCAGCTGTGTTATCAGACAAAATTTGCCATAAAAATGACCCGACTGATGAATTGTATTTGGGCTGGGAAGACTGTAAATGAACCATAAGTACCTGTTGGGAAGCACAAGCTTTGGCTTCCTAATACATAGTCGGGGAGGAAAGAGAAGGTATAGCTGGGCGTGAATGGAAATACTAAGGGGAAACACCAAGATAAAAGTGAAGGACAACTACTCCAAAGATTCTAAATCTGCATGAATTTCAATTAACAAAATTCTCAAGCTTGACCAACTGCTCTGAATTTGAAATCCCATGTAGTAGCATTCAACAACGCACCAGTCCTTCAGAAAAGACACTAGTTCTCTAAGCTACTCTTTCAATCTAAGCTCTAAATGCCACCCCATGAAAGATAAACAAACCATATTACTTCTTCAAGATTAAAGCTAAGTGGACTATCTACCTACAAGGGGTCCCTATAGCAAACGGTTTCCTCTACCATGCCCAAACCTGACCCCACCTGGGAATCCTCTGATGAGCTTCTTGAGTATTCTTTGGTAGCTTAGACCAGAGGTACTGCAATCAGTTGCAGAGTACTTCACAAATAATTTGTTACCAATATAAAGTACCAAACTTTGGCTTACAACTTTTTCCCTTAACTCAGATAAAAACATATCCCTTTAAAAAGTCCAAAAAAAGGAGAGGGGATGGAGGGACGGTGGTGAGACCTAGTAAGCAGGAAAGATGCACAATCCTAGTCCATGAGAATGCGCCTGGCCCTTCTGTGTTACTAGGAAATAATACACTATCCTAGCCCATGTGTGCATCACTGAAGAAGAAGGTTGAGAACCTCTGCCTTTAATTACCGGGAGTTCTAGTAAGGATGGAAAACAAAAACTCATTCTTAATTGGTATCATGGCTTCTAAACTATGATAAAAAGCAAGAAGGGCAAAAGAATTTTTAAACTGCAGGTAATAATTTTTCCTTACATTCTATAACTTCACACCACAATCTCTAACGTACATAAAATGTAGGGGCAAAAACTACAGGGAGAATGTGAAGACAAAGTAAACTATTATGCTCTAGAAAAAAAGATTAAGAAATATATGGCAATACTTATAGTTTTACTATAATTAAAATAAGTTGACTAATTCTTAAACAGCTATAACCATTACAAATTTGAGACAACCTTTAAGAACTATAAATTTATCTACGAGTCCACATTAGGATCAGCTTAGTAACTAAATAAACAACCAAGAAGCAGGGTTTGTGATGAAAATGAAAAAAAAAAAATCTAAATTAGTAACAGAACAAAGAAATTCTAAAATATATAGTAATAAAAAAACAATAAAGCATCAAAAATTTCTCATTTTACAAATTTGGAACACTACCCAAATGTACATATAATATTAAAGATATGTCTCTGGATGAGTAGAATCGATTTTACCTGTGCAATGACCAAGATGCCTTATATCAATTTGTTCTTGCTTTATACAAGATGCTTCTCGAACAAAACAGGGATTGTTATAGGAACTCCCATCAGAAGCACACACAGGATTAAAACTGTATCCACTGCAATCTATATTACATACACATCTGTTGGAAAAGACAAAAATTATCTAAATTTTACAACAGAAGTATTTCACAATGCTGCAATAGCAAAAAAGAGCAATCCTTTCTGTTTTTCTGCTTTCTGTAACAGAAGTCAATACATTGTTTTAAGTCACTGATAAAAGTTTAAGCAAAGTGAACACTCAGCTAACAATTTCCTTCAGTGAGAATTCAGAGATAATTTCAACCAGATATTATTAATACAATGGTTTCTCTAGAATTTTCATATCTAGATACAATAATCAAGAGATGTCAAATGTCAATAACATTAATTACAAATCAACATGGGATAGTGGAAAGGACATAGAATTATTGAGTCAAAAGTCATGAATCTAAATCCTAGCCCAACTTATTACCAGATGTATGCCCAAATTCTTCCTCTAAGTCTCTGTTTACTCATCTATAAAACAGAGGTAATAATATACCTACCTCACCAAATAATTGGGAAGATTAAAAAACATAATAGGCATAAAACACATAAAATGGAAACCCTCAAAAGTGTTTTCTAGCTACACGCCTACTTGCATAACTGAGTGTCCAATGAACGCTGAGACTGCATTATAGAAAAGGGCAAGGAAGGCCAAGGCATAGTCATTCCTCAAGAACAGTAAAATCTAATTAGACACATAAAAATATAAAAAACAGAGACTCTCCTATTTCTACCAACATGGTAGACTCAGAACCTATACTAATCCTCCTGCTGAAAACAACAAAATAACTGGATAAAGTACTTTAAAACATTTTCTTAAATGCATTCATAAGTTGGCAAAAAAGCAAGGAATATTCAGAACAAAAATTAAATGAAGTCAGGAACAGAGAAAGGTCAATTGAGCTTGCTAAAGTTGATTTGACCTTAAAGGAATTAGCCAAACTGGGTAAATTCAATTATCAACTTTTTTGGCTTTGCAGGCCTCTGGTAACGGGAGACAAAGAATACTGATCTACCTAAGGTGAAGAGTCTAGAGACCCTAGAAAGTTGGCACCTCAAAAAGCTACAGCCCTCAACATGAGAGTAAACTACAGATGAGCTGCCATATTCCAAGAGGACTGCTTAAAGAGAAAAGAAAAATGCTGCCCTGAGCCATGGCATTGAAGAAAGGGAAGAAAAACACCTCCCCTGAGAATCAAAACCACAAGCCAGCCCTCACATGGGTAATTACAACTTAAAATACTACTTGTGTGTTCTGAAAAACTTTAAGCCCAGAATTTATTTTAAGAGTCAAGGATTGCAAGAGGCCCTGGGCAACTGACAGAAGCAAATGCAATCTCCTCTGGAGAAACCCAACTTTGTTATCCTAGACCTCAAACGTTTTCCAAGAAACAGTTCTGAGAAAAATAAGCAGATCACACACACAGACACACACACACCCACAACAAACAAGGAAATACAACACCATGAGCAGAGCAAGCCTATTGGAAAAAGAACCAAACAGAACTTCTAGTAAATAAAGACTGTATTATTAGAAATGAAAAATTCAATGGGCAGATTTAATGTCAGATTAGATAAACTAAAGGTAAATTAGCGAATTGGAAGACAGGTCAGAGGAAATGACCCAGACACAGTAGAGAGTCAAAGAGACAGAACATATGAAAAAAAATGTTAAGAGACATGGAAGACAGTCACACGATCTAATAATCTGACTGGAGTTCCAGAAGGAGTTAAATGGCAAGGACAATATTCTCAGCAATTTCTGGTCAAACTTTCTAAAACTAAAAAAAGATACTGATCTAAAAATCCAAGAAGCCTAATAAATTCCACACAGGATTATTAAAAAGGAATCTAGACACTGAAATATCACAGTGGGATTCTATAACAACAACAACAAAATATTTTAAAAGCAGACAGAAAGAAGAGAAAGATTACCTTCAAAGAAGCAAGAATAAGAGGGACGACTGTCATCAAAAGCAATACTGAAGCCAAATTGCTTATTTATAGCCAAAAGACAGTGAAATAATACCTGCAACGTGCTGAGATAAAATAGAATTCTATATAAACAGGAGTATCTTTCATGAAGGTAAAATAAAAGTAATTTGGAAGAAGTAAAAAACTTAGTGAGTGTATCACCTGCTGACTGTCAGTGAAGCAAATTATAAAGGCAGTAGGAAAATGATCCTATAAGGAAGATCTGAGACGAAAACACAAATGAAGAACAAAAGTGTAAATCTGTAGATAATATTGACAAAATACTGACTATATAAGACAACAACAATGCTCTGTACAGTTAAATTTTTTTAAGACAGGACATTAAAATGTATTATAATGATAGCATACAAATTGGGAGGGACTGAAATTACAACGTTCTAAGAAGAACAGAGATATTGATGAACATTAAAATGTTGATAAGTGATAAGCTGAATATGCATGTTAAAACTGCTAAGGTTACCAATGAAAGAACGAGCATCTATAACACTGAAATTAATAGAGGAAAAAAATCCAAAAGAAGGCAAGAAAGGAAAAAAAACAAAGGGAAGGCAGATAAAAGTACAAAATAAGATAACAGAAAAAAAATCAAACTACATCAGTATTTATAACACATTTACATGAAGTAAATTTTCCAGTCAAAAAACAAAGATAGGTTGGATAAAAATACAAAAGCTGGCTATATGCTGCTTATGAGATACATGTTAAGATGTAATGATACAGGTAGTCACAGGGGCTAGGGGGAAGGGGGAATGGCAAGTTATTGTTTAATACATATAGAGTTTCAGTTCTACAAGATGAAGAGTTTTTGGAGATGGATAGTGATGATGGTAGTACAACATTATGAATGTATTTAACACCACTGAACAGTATACTTAAAAACACTTAAGATGGTAAATTATGTTATGTGTATTTTACCACAATAAAAGAAATTGGAAAAAAATTTAATGATACAAAAAGTTGTATCATTAGCCACTTAACCGTGGCTTAGCGGTTAAGTGCACGCGCTCCACTGCTGGCGGCCCGGGTTCGGATCCCGGGTGCGCACCGACACACCGCTTCTCCGGCCATGCTGAGGCTGCGTCCCACATACAGCAACTAGAAGGATGTGCAGCTATGACATACAACTATCTACTGGGGCTTTGGGGGAAAAATAAATAAATAAATAAATAAATAAATAAATAGAAAGGATAGTGAGAGATATACCATACCTGGAATGGAAGAAACCTGGTATGGCTATATCTAATATCAGACATAAGAGAGACTTTAGGGCAAAAAGGATTATGAGAAGGAAAGAAGGTCCCTTTATAATAATAAAAAATTTTATTAACCAGGAAGATATAATAATTCTAAGCATTTTAAGATAGGCTCAAAATCTATAAAGCAAAAGTTGATAAAACCACAATGAGAAACAGCCAAATCTACCATAGTAGATTTTAACATGCCCCTCTCTGTAACTCATATATCAAGCAGACAAAATATCAGTAAAACTGAAGATATTTACAAGTGAAATGACATGATGCTGGGATTTGCTTTCAAATACTTCCCCAAAAAAGGTGGGGAGGGAAGAACAGACAAAACAAAATTAGACTTTTTATACTAACTGAAGCTGAGTGATGGGTATATGGGGATAGGTCGACTTTATTTTTTTCTCCTTTTCTATATGTTTGAAGACTTCCTTAATTCCTAGTGAATTAAATACCTTAATGTGAAAGGCAAAACTACAAGACTTAGACAATCAAACATAAGAGACTGATAAATTTAACTCTGAAATAAAGAATGTCCCATAAAGAGAATAAAAAGACAAGCTACAAACAAAAAAATAACATAGCCCATATAGCCAACAAATAGTTTCCAGAATACATAAATAAAAATCAACTTGAAAAAAAAAACATAATTTGGAAGCATATAAGAACAATATATGTGAAAAGATGTTCAACCTGTTCAATAATCAGGAAAATGCAAATTTAAACCACACTGAGACACCATCACATTCATTAAATAGTCAAAAATTGACAGTAAGTACAATACCACATGTTGGCAAGCATGAGGAGCAAAGGGAATTCTCATCCTCTGCTCGGGGGAGAACTTACTGGTACAACCACTTTGGAAATCAGGCCCTACCAGGAAAAGCTAGACTTGTACATGCCCAACAATTTCACTACTAAATAAAGCCCTTGAAAATCTCTTATACCTGTACACCAGGAGACCTGAGTAAGAATGTTCACAGCAGCATTACTCATGAGAACAAAAGACTGGAAACAACCCAAATGTCCATCAACAGCAAAACGGACTGTAAGAGGACGTGGTATAGTCAAACAACTGAGTTCAACAAGCAGTGACACTGAATGCACTACAGCTATGTTCATTAACATGAATGAAATCTCAAACACATAATGCTGAGCAAAAGAAGGTACACATAGTATGATTCCATTTATACAAAATTCAAAATCAACCAAAAGTCAAATAATATATTATCAAGGGATTTATCATATGTGGTAAAACTATAAAGAAAGCAAGGAATGATTTCCACACAATGCAGTATGGCAGGTGGGCGAGAGAAAGACGCAATGGGGGAGAGGCTCTGAAGTCTCAACAACATCCCGTTTCTTGGCTTGGCAGGTAGGATTCACAATTTGTTTCATTTTCGTGCATGAAACCAAATGTGTAAGTTTTCATACACTTTTGAATATATGCTCTATTTCACAATTTAAAAATGAAGGCGGGGCTGGCCCGGTGGCACAAGCGGTTAAGTGCGTGTGCTCCGCTGCGGCGGCCCAGGGTTCACCGGTTCGGATCCCGGGCGTGCATCAACACACCACTTGTTAAGCCACACTGTGGCGGCGCCCCATATCAAGTAGAGGAAGATGGGCATGGATGTTAGCCCAGGGCCAGTCTTCCTCAGCAAAAAAGAGGAGGATTGGCATTGGACGTTAGCTCAGGGCTGATCTTCCTCACAAAAAAAAAATTTTAATTAAAAAAATAAAAATGAAGGAACCAGAAAAAAATTATAAATGCATAAGAAGAATATATATTAGGTCAAAAATGGCTTTTATATTTTTTAAGGGATGGGAGGGGGTAAAAAAGAATATGTGACAGACACCATATGTGGCCTGCAAAGCACAAAATATTTACCATCTGGTCCCTTACAGAAAAACTTTGCCAATCTCAGGTTTAAGGGATAAAAGTGGGCAAAACTGGGATGGCAATAAAATAGAAATGGTGGCTAAGGGAAGAAATTATTACAGAACTGTTTCAGAAATAAGACAAGGCTCAGCAAGCAAGGGAAGATACCGTACCAGTCCAGGAAGCAGAGACAAGTGATTCAGCAGCGGGCGCTGCAGCTCGACCAGGAACCACCCTGATCAAGTGCATGATCAAGTCAGCACTCCTCAGCAGGATGGTGCTGACCACAAATAAGACTGAGCACACTGAAAACAAACATTGCTACTGTTTTCAACAGCACGTGAGGAAAGAAAACCAAATTACCATCTCAAGGAAAGTCCAGCTCAGTGAAAACAAAGAGCAGAGGAGGAAAACATTAGACTCCAGAGCAATGATGACAGTGACTACATGTGTTTGCAGACTGGCAACAGGCAGCACTGAAGTGGAAGGAAATCACTTCAGTACGCCAAACTCAAAAACATTTAACAACCATTCACTCTGTACCTACCGTGCAGGTGTTAGTCACATTTGCCTCATTTAATCCTGACAACAACAAATTATGAATCAGAAAACTAAATATGAAGGAAGTTAAAAAGCCCAAGATCACAAAACTAATGAGTGGCTGGGACAGTGTTCTCTCCACTCATTATAGCTGCTACATAAGATAGATACCTTAGCATGGAGAGTGACAAACGAAAGGAGGTAAGTAGTTATTTTCCACATTATGTCATGAAAAATCTTTTCACTAAACTGGCCTCACTCTTCTCTCAAACACGCCAGGAAGACTCTGCCTTAGGGCTTTCCCTCTTCCTGGAGCACTTTTCCCTCAGACATCACCTAGCTGGATCCCTCATTTCCTTCAAATTCTTTTCTCAAATCTTAAAAAAATGGCCAAAAATTAAATCACAAAGCATCAATTTAAGAAGTTAGAAAAAGAACAATGGAATAAATCCAATGAAAATAAAAAAGAAGGGAAAAAGGTAGATGATATAGACATGGATATGGGTATAGATATACAGAGGCGACATAGATACAGATACACAGATATATAGAGATAGAGAGATACAGAGATAGAGAAATATAGATATAGATTGATATAGAGATACATAGAGATATATAGATATATAGAGGTAGAGATAGAGATATGGAGATATAGATATAGAGATATAGATAGCAACACATAGATATAGATATATAGACAGAGATAGAGATATATAAAGACATAGATATATAGAGATAGATATATATATAGATATAAAGATATAGATATATAAATCTATATATAAATATATAGAGATATATAGATATATACAGATATAGACATATAGATATATATGTATACATACATAGAGATATATCTATGTATGTAGATATAGAGATATATCTCAGCCAAAATAGAAAACGAAGTTACAATAGAGAAGATCAATAAAGCCAAAAGTTGGTCCTTTGAAGACTTTCAAATCAACAAGGCAAGATGAATAGAGAAACAGAAAAAGAATGAGAGAGAAAAAAACAATACCAGAAATGAAAAAAGACTATAGATCAATGAGGATTATGGTTTAAAAGATAATAAAAGGTTATTATAAACAACTTTACGCAGCAAGTTTGAAAACTCAGGTGAAATGAATACTTAAAAACATACTAACTATCAAATCTGACCAAAAAGGAAATAGCAGCTGAGTGGTACTACAGTCATTAAAGAAATTAAATCAGTTGTTTAAAAAAAAAAAATCCCTCAAAGAAAGCATGAGACCGAGGTGTTTTTTAAAAAGAAAATTCACAAACATATTAATGCTAATCATTCAATAAAAAGATAATTCTATTTTTATACAAAGTCATCCAGATAACAGAAAGAACACTCCCTAATTCATGTTATAAGGCCACGTAACCTTAAAAAAAAAAGTAACAGATAATAACTCATTAAATAAAATGAATAGAAGAAAATCTCATCCTTACAGCAGATAGAATATCAACAACGCACAGCACAAAAAGATACTGTAATCATAAAACAATAGGATGCTGTAAAAAAGGAGCAGTATGAGAACAAAAATGAGTCCTTTGAAATTAAGAGTTACAGCAGAAATGAGAAATTCAAAAATGGCCTGGAAGACAAAGTTGGAGAAATCTCTCAGAAAGTACAGCAAACTTTTTTTTTTAAATAGAAAATAGGAAAGAAAAGAAAATTAAAGGACTAGTCCAGGATGTCCAACATCCAAATAACAGAAGTACCAGAAATAACAGAAGTACCAGAAATAGCAAAGAGAAAAAAGAAATCATCAAAAAACTAATTGAAGAAAATTTCTCTAATTAGAAGTCACTAAGTTTCTAGGAGAGGGCATAACACTGAAATGTCATTGCCCTAGGGACCAAAAGAAGATTCTACGTGCTTCAAAGAGAAAAGGCACATCAAGAGTCAGGAATCAGAATGGCTTCAGACTTCAACAGCACCGGAAGACAGGAGACAACAGAGAAAGGCTTTCACAATCCTGAGGGAAAATGATCTCCCACCTAGAATTACGCACCTGCCAAGTTATAAATCAAGCAGTAGATGTAGGATACAAACACTTTCAAACATAAGGTCTCAAAAGTTTTTTACATCTTGTACCCTTTCTCAAGAAGCTACTGAAAGACACACTAATGGGAGAATAAAACCAAGAAGTTAAACGCAAGAAATACAAGAAACAGAGTATCCTATACAGGAGAGAAGTAAAGGAATTTCTAGGATGATACGTGTGGTATAACAAAAAACATACAGCCACGTGTCACATAAGGACATTTCGGTCAACAATGGATCACACATACGACAGTGGCTCCATAAGACCAGTACCATACAGCCTAGGTGTGTAGTAGGCTATACCATCTAGGTTTGTGTAAGTACACTCTGTGATGTTTGCACAACGAGGACATTGCCTACAGAGGCATCCTCAAGCATCCTCATCGTTAAGTGACACATGGTCGTATTTGGTCTTTGTCCCCTATTCCTGGCACAGAGCTCCTAAAACGCTTGGAACTGAGTGATAAAAGAGTCTTTTGTATGCTAATGAGATGACTCAAAGCACTTTTCTGAGTTCTGTGAGTCACTGTAGCAAATTACCAAACCAGAGGGGAGGTCATGGGAACCTCCAAATTAGTAGTATGCTGGGCAGATGTGCGGGCAACCTCATTTGCAGCTGGTGTCTAAAGTGAGAGCAGTGTTTTGGGTCTGAGCCCTTTACCTGTGGGGTCTATGCTAACTCCAAGTAGATAGTGTCAGAATTGTACTGAACTGTAGGACACCCAGCTGATACAGGAGAATTGGAGAATTGACTGTTGTTGAATAAGATAAGTGATTGAAGGAAGATCCCAGGAAAACAGCTGTATACAAGATGCAAAGGGCAACCAGTCCACACTGAAATAGTTTCACTCTGTAGACAGTCATGTCACTGGCTGCCATTACCAGGATGCCTACTGCTACTGTGCCTTCTTTTCAGCCAGAGGAGAGAATGCCCAAGTGAGCCTGGTCCAGATTCTGATCTGTACAGGGCTTGTCTTGACCATATGGTGATGAAGTTCCTGCTCTCCCTTCCATGTCTTACTGCCTGGACCAAACGCCCACACTCACTTAACTGACATACTCCCAAGAGCTGGAGGTCAGCTATGGTGAGATCAGAAGTAGATCCACTCTCTGACAACATTTCTGCCAGTCATCCGTATCTGGTGACACTAGAACCCTGCCAGATGTCTCAACTGCAATGAGCCCTGTGTTCCCCATGACTCACTCATGGGCTTGCCCACTGACTCCCCCAGAAGAGAATCTTGTAAACTCCCTGGGAAGCCAAAAGCCCAACTTCGACCCAGACACTGTTCACTGTGCCTTCATCTAACAGCGGCACTACTGCCCCTTCCTGCCCAGCTGGGTTAATGCTCAGTACTGGTAATATGGCCATATTCTATTTTCACCCTAGGTGTCAGGTACCTAGGTGTAGCATTCTTTAAGTCACATGTGTATGTTTTAAACAATTCTGTATGTAATGTACATTTTATGACAAAAGTTTTAAATAAGCATAAAACAGTATTACAGTGTGCTGCTACCAGTTTAAAAAAAGGAAAGAAAGAATATATGTACATATTTCTTGAACATGCATAAAATATCTCTGGGAGATTAAATAAGAAACATCACAGTGACTGCCTCTAGTGAAGATGGCTGGGTAGCTGGGGAAGAGGGTTGGGAAACAGACCTTTTACTGTTAAGCCTTTTAAAGCTTTTGAATTTCTAACACTGTGAATTTCAAAGTCATGAATGCATACATACATAAATAAATAAATGAATAAATCCAATGACTTCCATGATTTAGCGCTATGATTTTGGCAAATTGCAACTGAGTCTTTAAAGTAGGGATAATATCTCATAACACTGGTGACAGAATCAAATAAGCTTTTGTAAAAAGCCCTTTGAAACCATCAAATACTATGTACATCTGAAAGGTATTATGATCAATATTTTTGAAAAATATCTATCCTTTCCCTTCCTTTCTCCTTATTCTACACAGAAAGCGTCATTCCTTCTCCATACGGTAAGTTTATTTAGCAGTCAGGAAAACACTGGCTTAAACTAATTCATGTGAAGTTATGTTAGATTTAACAAACACCTAACGAAGCCTGCAACGAGTTCAGACAATTCTAGTCTTTTTCACACATATAAATCCTCACAACGACCCTGTGTGCAGTTCTGAGTGAATAATAAAGCCCTAGTGTGAACTGCCACAAGTTCAACAAGGACCTATAGAGGGACCCTAAGGGACCCAGCCAGGCCAGTTTAGCCAATACAGAAACCAGCAAGACAAAGCCCTGTCCTCAGGGAGCCCACCGCCTGCTAGCAATCCCAACAGCATACCAAGTGCTCTGCAGAGGCTGGTGCTCAAGACCACGGAGAAACAGAATAAGGTCACCTAGCTCACAGGGACTGTGGAAGACAGAGGGAGGCTTCCAGGAAGAGGTGCCCACTTGTCACCTAACTCCCACTTCACCTAAGTCTAGAGGAAGAGTAGGAGCTAAACCAGCAGACAAGCAGGGAGGGGACTCCAGGTGAGAGAATAATAGAGGCAAAGCAGCAGAGGGTAACAGAGCATTCAGAAAACTGCCCGAGGTCATGGGGATGTGGAGTTTTGCATTTTAACAACAAACCTCTCAAAAGAGACCTTTACTGGCAGCTGTGAAGATCTACTGGAAGGTATTTCTAGACAAAGGAGCCTGTCATTGCTAACACTGTTTATTATTTATTCTTTATTATTTATTATATAACATTGTTATACTTTTATTTGTATAAAATAATGTTTTAATAGAGTTTATTTCCCGTTAACAGAAGAAAAAGGACAGCATACAATTATTTTCCCATGATAATCTAAGGGGCCATGGAAGGAATTTATTAAACCTAACTAGTTTTAAAAATCTAGTATTCTACATATCCAGAGTAAGGCAATGTTAAATGACGAAAATTATTGTCATCTCCAATTACGAGGAAATAAGAAGAGAAGGGTAGATAATGGTAGAAAAGTACTTGTTTGGTTCTTTTTTTTAAAAGTATACGTGGCTTCCAGAAAGGAGGACATAATGGAGGACACAGATGTATAGCATTACTTTCTCAAAAACAAGGAAACAGATTTCATTGCACGTTCTGAGGGAGGGACTCATCAGACTGTGATGCCGGCCAGCAATCTGTGTCAGAACAAAATGATGCCACAAATGACAAAGATGCTCAGCAGGTGGACTAACTGCTTATCGATGCTGTCTGTCATACTGCACACCTACACGATCCTCTGAGCAACTCGGAGATCTTACATCACTCAGGGAAAAAATGGAAACAGCATCTCCAAAGAGACTGACACCAAAGAGGCAGAAGAGCAAGGACGATTTCCATAAAGCATATGGCAGACAAAGTTCAAAGGAACAATTTGAGGATTTTCATAACTCATCTGTATTGTCATTATGCCTGATGATTCTACAGACTCCTCAAACCATTCACGGGGGGGATTTAGGTGAAGTATTCAAAAGGCACTAATGTGAAGGAGTTCAATGATTATTTGGACCCCCGTCCAGACAAACAGCTGATGGCTATCTTATAGCAATAACTTCAGCCTTGAACAGATTAGAAATACTGTCCAGAAAAAAAGTGGGTGTGGTTGCTAAGAACATGGTTTAAGAAATATAATTTCCTGTAAAGCAGGTACTGTTTCCAAGTTTTAAGACTTAAGTCTATCCACTGTACTTCATAACGGTCACTATGAAACTGAAAACTCATCTATGTGGGAGTCAAATTTCTTAGAAGCTCTACTACCTTAGACCCAGGTGTAAATTCAAAAGGTAAGCGTTAAAGAAGACAGCCATCACAAACCCATGCAAAGCCCACAGTGTCACTGGAGAGAGACAGTGTACTTCAAGAAGGAAGGAAAAACCCTCTCAGAGACAAAAATAATTCAAATTATAAAAAATTAAAACAGCCACTAAGCAGAAAAGATAAAATACATGCAATAAATAAAAGTTCATGCACTTCACTCAGAAGAACCTATTTACTTTGATTTTACATTTAGAATTTATTCCTATATTAGGTACAGTTCCTACAAGCATATTGTTTCCTATTCCAGGGAAGCAGAGAAGCAAATTAAAAGTTGGGGTCATCTACAGTCGGGCTCATTGACAAGGCAGACTGACAGCACCCAGAAGCAGCAGCTAGGAGCTAGACACGGGAGAAGAAAAATTATTTTTAAACAACAGATATAAGAACCCAAATCTCAAAGCAGAACAGAGCCTTAAGTGTAGAGGTGAAACAATTGCCAGTGAACATCAGTGGCCTCTGAGGACATCATGGTATTACATACATGTGTGCACAACACAATGGATAAATCCCTTATCATAAGACCTGTGTTCTGGATCTGCTGCTTAATCGTAAGCTATTCAGAGCTTTCTGAGCTCTGTTTCTTTTTTTTTTTTTTTTATAATTTTATTTATTTATTTATTTGTTTTCCCCCAAAGCCCCAGTAGATAGTTGTATGTCATAGTTGCACATCCTTCTAGTTGCTGTATGTGGGACGCGGCCTCAGCATGGCCGGAGAAGCGGTGCGTCAGTGCGTGCCCGGGATCCGAACCCGGGCCACCATCAGTGGAGCGCGCGCACCCAACCACTAAGCCACGGGGCCGGCCCTCTGAGCTCTGTTTCACCTGTAATATCAGGATAATACTTCCTTAACTTAGCCACCAGACAGAACTGCCATAAAGAGCTGAAAAAATTTATGTAACAATGTGTGAAAGCTGTAATACACCATACAATATAACACTAAGAATACGTTAAAATATGTTCTGCATACTCTGTTTAAGAAGACAATATATTTAAATCAGTTTCCACTTAAATGGCTAAATAAAAAATTAACACTTCTCTTAATAGCAGAAAATTAACTTACATGATACCAACTTATCTCCCCAAAATGCCAGGTTTTTTTTTTAACTATCAGCAAAAAAATAAGAAAGAGCTTTAAAGCCAGGGAAAGATTTTAGCTGCCCTTTGGAAACTAGAGAGGTTATACAGCATTTCTTCTAATGGGAAAGACATTTCAAAATGAGAAAAGACGAAATATTTTTTAAATGAACATCTATACCTAAAAATAACATGAAATATAATATCTATTATATTAAGAGCAATGTTTTTCAAACTGTAGGTCATTATCACTAGTGAATTATAAAGTCAATTTAGTGGGTTAGCACCAGCATTTTTTAAGAAAATAAGATAGAAAATATTAGACTATATTGCATTTAATAAAGGTAAGTATTATTTCGTAGAATTTTGTTTTACTTAATATGTATTATCACCACGTGTATACGTACACGAGTGCTGGGTCACAGCATAAATGTATTTCTTACATGGAGTTGTAGTCAAAAACGCCTGAAAGTCACTGATATGAAAACCAATAAATAGGCTCTAGATGCTCTAGATGGCAGCTAAGGAGCAAACAAAGAATTTAAAAGCAGCTAGTTCTCAGAATGACCAGGAGACAAGGAAGTAAAGAAATCATAGCCGGGTCCAGGCTGAAGAAGAGGGCACTGTTTTTTAACAAGTCATCAACCAGCAGTCCTTAAAGTAGGAAAAAGACAGCATTCCTTCTAGGAATAAAAAAGGCAAATACAGGAAGGCAGATGCTAACAAAAATGCTGTACTGGAACCTAGGAGAATCCATCCCATAAAACCCTCTGACTTTAGTCCTCAATTTTCTCATCTGTAAAGTCAAAGGATTAGACCAGAAGATAAATTTTAAGATCCTACTCAACTTTAACATTCTCTGATTCTGGTCAAGTTTATAATTAAGTCAAGACATGAGTATTTGGTTTGTAACTAAGACCTTTTGTTTTTAATAACTAAAATTTTATCTTTTAATAAGAAAATTATATAACACCTTAAAAAATAATAGGTTTTTATATAAAAATCAAGGCTTAATGGCTAATGTCATATTTCAGCATCTCTCAGTTTTCCATTATGGAGAAGGTCTAGTTGGCTGGATCAAAATTACCCTTAGACAAACATGTTACTATTCACCTGGTGGCAACCATGAAAAGCATATAGAACGTGCCTTGGAGGAGTTAAGTAACCTCCACATAGCTTTCTTGGTACCATGGCCCATTTAAAAGTTAAAAAAAAATTACAATAACCACTGAGATATGTTTAAATTGTTAAATTCAACTGCCATGAGTAATAAGTGTTTTATAGACTAAAAGATTAGATGTTCCTAAAATTTCCTTGTCTCCTTTCGTAGTAGGATCGACCATTTTAGCTTGATCACTTATTTTCTGGGTAAAGGTGCCAATTGCTTCCTTAATGTTTTCCTATCACTGCATCACTTTCCTGGCCTGGACCTGGCTGCCTGTCCCAGACTACGTGCTCCTTAGCCAGCTCCTCAGCGTGCCTGCTCCTTACACTGGTAAGCCTTTCCCTGGTCTCTGCCCACTTCCTTATGCTTAGAGCCTGTATCTGCAAGAACAGTGGTACAAGCTCTCAAATAAAAGAGATGCACACAAAATCAATTTAGTACACACAACAGAGTTGCTCTGATTGGGCAGAGGCTACATATAATATCATGAGGAGGTGCTCAGAGAAAGACGTGTATTTTACCATACAGATGTCCTATTTCAGGTCGCTTCTGGGACTAGATGGAATCTGTCCTACGTCCAAGCAAAAGGTCTCCATCTCTTTCAATTAAGGGATGACAAATGACAGCAGAAAAATGTATAAAATAGGACTGAATAGAGGTACTGTCAAAGGAATAAAAACAGATCAATAGGCCAAGCCAATCAATCACTGATAGCTATTGTGACACTCAATACTATTGTGACACTCAATACTATTATAGAAAAAACACTGAAAATAACTAAATCTCTACAAAAATACACACACACAGTTGTTCTATCACGCCATATCATTAATACAAAGCAAGAGAAGAGAGCATAACGTCTATTATCTGTTCTCTCTGCAAGTCCATATTGCTCATCATTTCTCTCAGTCCACGGCTACTTTGGAAAACACGTTCTTCCAAATCAAACCACTCTCACTGAAATGGACGGACACATGTCAACCCAAGTAACCAATGTGCAGGAACAGAGCAAATTCAGGTTTTGCTGAATTCACTTCTTACTGAACTTACTTGTCTTTTGCCAATTCTCACCTAATTTAAATATATACCAAGTAAATTATCAGACATAACTTTTACAAAGTGCCATCCAAATAGCTGATTTTGAACCATAATACTGAAAATGGTGTGATTCTGATTTCTAAAACTCACTTTGGGCATTAATGCTAATTAAACCCTGTTCTGTGAAAGGCAGTGAAATATGCATTTAAGGGCCGAATAAAACGTGGGACTGGAAAATACACACGAGTAAGGAAGAAAGCACAAATCTCTATAAAATAAATGTTTTAAAATATGTATTAAGGGGAAATTGAGGAAGTGAAGATCCATTTGTGGTATAAGGTCCTGAAGTCAGCACTAAAGCTTTTAGAATCAACTATGCAAAAAGCGAGCACCACAGGGAAATGCAAGAAGGTTGAGACTGAGAATAAACAAACAGGAACCTGATGAAAGGACGAAACAAACACGACTGTGTTGATGATGTCTGTATTGTTACCATTCCACCAAACAACACCGTTTCTTACAGGGAGTGAACGGAAAATTGGACAGACAATGCTGTCCAACTACAACCCACCTCGGTGTGACACTTTTTTTTTTCCCCTGGTGAGGAAGATTGGCCCTGAGCTAACATCTGTACCAGTCTTCCTCTATTTTGTATGTGGGATGCCACCACAGCATGGCTTGATGAGCGTGTAGGTCCGTGCCCGGGATCCGAACCTGCAAACCCTGGGCCACCGAAGCGGAGTACGTGAAGTTAACCACTATGCCAGCGGGCTGGCCCCCCTACAACCCACCTTAGTGAAGGCTGAACATGAGTGAGAAAATAAAACAATATAATGTCAGTCTGTCAACTGGGATTTCTAGAAATAATTTTTACTTACTATACCCTAAAATTTTGAAATCGTTTCAGATTTTTCTTAATACATCAAAACATATGAAAAGTTTTTGTGTAAAAATGCAAGTTAAGAAAAAGAGAAACTTTATTATTGATCCTAGTTGAAAGGATAACAGTAAGATAACTCAGAATAAGAGTACTTCTGATGAATAAAATTAGCACTTGGTATAAAACATATAAAACCATCAATGAAAAAAAAAGCAGAGGTAAAACCAAAATAACTATAAATGGGTTTTCATTCTAAAATTTACATAAACTGACTTAAATAGCTACAGTATTATAGTCAACTTAAGAGAAAAGTCAATACACTAGCATTAAACAAAAAATACAGAAGGCACACACAAAATATACAGAAGGAGCTGAAATGAAACCCTTCTACAAAATAATAATGCTGATGACTAACCTCCAAATCAGTTTACCTCTTTCCATCAATCAACTCACCCAACATTTTCTGCATCTTCATCACACTCAGCTTTGTATTTGCAAGGTCCACACTTGGAGTGTTTTCTGTGAACTTCTGCCCCCGACCCTTCCTCTTCTGTTTAAAAAGAAAAGTTAAATTTTCAACCAAACGTTGGAATCCTTTCCAGATTTGCTTCATGTTTTCAGCAGTCATTATCCTATTTCTGGGGAAAACGTACCCAAGCTCTTGAAAATAATCTCTTCCAAAATATATCAATGCTTGAGCCCAAAAATGTTGCAAATACTGAGTACAAAACATTCTGTGACGAAAAACAAGCGTTGGTGCTAGCAAAATAATCCCTTAACCTATACACAAAGGAACAATATAGTACATTTGATAATTAATTGCCTTTAAAAGAATTACCATATAACACTAAATAAGAGGGAAAAAAATGAGCAATAAATTTAGTCCAGTGATTACCTTGCTGAAATAGCCTGTGCAAGGCTGGTTAGCAAAAAAGTGATTAAATACAGTCAAGTATAACCATCACCTTTTCCTCATGTCAGTTCACACCTGCCTTTCTAACCACATAACAACGAATTCCAGAGTTAAAAAAAAATATTTATCTCCAACTTTTAAAAAGGAAGAGGTCTCTTTACGAAGTACTTGCCCCTTTTTCTACTTTGCCAAAATACCCAGAATGCAGAAGTGTGTGGCTCTCCTACCATCCAGGACAAAAAGCAGTGCACACCACCAGCCCCAACTCAGCTCACAGCCCATATGTGAGGGGACCCTACATTTCTGGGTCTCAACTAGAGTGGATCCTATCCTGATAGTCTCAACCTGGGCAGGGAGATCAGTTCTGAGGCCAATTTAGAGATTACAGTTTACTCAAGGGATTTCTCATGCTGGTTTGGGAAGGAACACCTCACGCAGGGGATGGCAATCAGTAAAGAGGGTGTTAAAAGAAAAGTACGCAGACCTAATATGCCTGTTTGGTAATACTTGCAAACTTTCAATTCTTGGTGTCTGCCTGCACTTTAAGTAGAAATTCTCCCCAAACTCTCATGAATACTCCCAGATTCCGGGATAATAATCCTAAGTATTTCTGAGCCCTCATAAACATCATGAGATCTAGAAATCACACAACTACCATGAGCTCACTCAAGTCTGTGTATTAATCTGAGAAAACCACTTAGCCTTTCTAACTCATACTCCTTACAAAACTGTCAACCTACAGCCTCAGAGCAAGACATCCAGTATGTTACATAAGCAAGTCTTGAGATCAACTTCCACTTCTTTCATATAGGAACAATGACAGTTTCCTAACTGAATATCTGACCACAGGGGCTGGACCACATGATCTCTTAAAATCCTTTCCAGCTTTAAGATCTAGAATTTATGATCTGATCCTTCACACACGATCATGAAGCTTCTTCCTGCACATGTCCATTTAAATCAAATTCTATTGTTGGGCAGCTTTAATATCTCCAGCCCTCACCTCCTGTCCCTGCTGAAACTGTCATCCCTGAACTTCTTCCTCAGGACAGTTCTATTCTCCAGGCCACCTTTAAAGTCCCTTCCAACTCTGAAATTTTAGGATTCTAACAAATGTGGAAGTCTGGAGTAAGGTTTCAGACCGTGTTGACAGGATCATAACTATGGTCTTCATTTGTGTAAGTGTGTAAGTAAGAATTCTACCAGAGTGAGTTTTCTTTTAGTGAATCCCCATCACACCTCAAACATTATTTTGCAAACAGTGGATACTCACCAAGGATTACAGCCTCATTAGACCATGAAATAGATGAGTCATTCTCAATTCTGATAATTTAGAGGAAACTGTTATATGCTATTACCAAATATTAGGTTTTAAAGAGCAGAAATAATTAATAGATTTGTAAAATAAAATCAAAACATAAACAGGAAAATTACAATGGCTTACATTAAAGCCTAGATTCCAGTTGAGTTGTTCTGCAAGTCTTCTCTTTGCTGTGCACAACTCACAGCAGAGTTTTGTTTTTGTTTTTTTTTTTTGTGAGGAAGATCAGCCCTGTGCTAACATCTGCCAATCCTCCTCTTTTTTTTTGCTGAGGAAGGCTGGCCCTGGGCTAACATACGTGCCCATCTTTCTCCACTTTATATGACGCCGCCACAGCACGGCTTGCCAAGTGGTGCGTCCGTGTGCACCCAGGATCCAAACTGGCAAACCCAGGGCCGCTGCAGCAGAGCACGCGCACTTAACCGCTTGCACCACCGGGCGGCCCCACACAGCAGAGTTTTTAAACTCTGTACTTTAAAAATTCCTTATGAGCAAAAATTTGTAAGCAAGGGGTGGGAGAGAGTTACAAATATTCTGGTCCAAGCCAAAATCACTTGTGGGGATGATCCTAAGGAGAAGGCACTTTGGTGCAACCTCAATTTAACAGGAGCTACATTTCCCCTTTGTCTGACAACAAACCTTTAGTGAAAAATAACTGCATGAAACAAAGGAAGCCTAGGGCGAAAGGGGATAGAGGGGTTGGGAGTGATGGCTAAGGGGTGCAGGGTTTCTTTCTGGGATAATGAAAATGTTCTAAAATTGACTGTGGTGATGAATGCACAACTCTGTAATACACTAAAAGCCACTGAATTGTGCATTTTAAATGAGCAAATTGTATGGTACGTGAATTTTATCTCAATAAAGCTGTTAAAAAAAAGTGAAAGAAAACAAATGTCTTTTAAGGGATACTTGAAACTTACCTCCTTCTCCAGATCCAGAGCCATTATCTGAGAAGAAAAGCAAAGAACAAAATAATATGAACACTTTTCCAGGAAATTTCATCTTATCAAACTAAAATTTCTTATCAAAAATCTAATTGTGATATCAATTCTCATGTAGCCCTTCTCTCATTTTTCTATGGCTAACAGTTTATTCTTATATACCTATTTTGTGCCTTTCTCCAAATATAAATACCTTGACACATCATGCATCTTTGTAGCCCATTCAGGAAATATCCAGGTGCCTTGCACAGAGTAAAGACCAACAAACACTGTAAATAGCTACACAGAAATAATTTTATCAACTCACTTAAAAGGCAGAAGAAAATTTTAATTTTGTTAAAGCTTGAGAGGAATAATGAATAAGCTGCTTTTATTAGAAAGAGATGAAAAGAGCTTTGGGTCTTGCTCCAAAAATCTTCTTAATGAAATCTGTGGATAAAGGCCAAAAGGTAAAAAAAGCCCCAAGGTTTAGAAGGAAAGAAGCTCAGGTTGAGGTTTTTGTATTACTGATGAAATTAAATTCCCCTAGGAAACCTAATCTGAAGGAATCTCACCAAGGTGTACGTGGACACTTGTTACTAGTGACATTAAAGAGTCTCCCTCGAAGTTATCAGCAAGAAGACAGCCTACAATGTAATTAATGTAAAATATTTATTTTGTCACCCTGAAAGAACCAACATATGGTGCAGAGCATGATGAAAGGAGCAGGAACATGTCATGTCATCAGCGTGGAGCAGGAAAAAAGCAGAGATGGCAAGTGAAGAACGTGACACTTCATCCAGCACTTTCTAAACGAGAGGATGTCCTAGAAAAGCCACTCTGGTTCTTCAAATAGTTCTCTAGAGGGGGAGACAATGCCCTTAACAATATTGCTCCCTTCCCTTCAAACTCCTTCAGAGAATAACCAAATTCCCAGATAGGGCAGAAACAGGAGCAACTGGAAAAATACATATTTTATGCAGTACGCATTGCAAAATCTTCATGAGATTTTATAGCAAGTCTTAAATTGCATTCATTTTTGATTAATCAACCATGTAAATTACATCTTCTCTGAGCAAGTAAGGAGGAAAAGAAAGAGTGGAAAAAAGAGAAGGAAGAAGGGAACTTAATTTAAAATTGTTTTTATGACCAAAATTTTCTTAGGAAAACACTCCCTTTTTCCTCCTAGTCCACATACATTGACTGAGTACTTACTGTGTGCTAGGCAACATGGTAAGTGCTAGGAATAAACTGATAAATGAGACAGTCCCAGTGCATGAGATACTTACTCCCAATCTTTTTTCAACCCATGTCCAATTTTAATAAACATTATATCTCATGCCTTCCTTTAGTATCATTTAGAATTCCAAAATAAATATTGTAACTACTCTGATAATGAGGCTGAGTTCTTCTTGTAGATTATATTTTCACTGTACACATGCCTTCACCCACCCACACAACTTCACCCTAACCCTGGGATTATGATATACCTCCCTAGGCAGGGCATACTGCCTTCCTGTTGAGGAATGACTGATCTGGCTGGAGACAGATGTGTCAGATAAAAGAAATAAAGCATGATATATACATAGAGATATGCACAAAGCATGAACAAACTCTGCCAGGAGATGCCACAGAAGAAAGATTTCACAGAGGAGAAAAGGCTTAAGCTCAATCTTAAAGCATAATAAAAGAGTTTTCAAATAAGCAAAAGAGAATGTTATTTCTAGCACAGGGAATAGGACCAATAAAAGACCAAATGATATGAACAACACTGGCCCACCCAGCAAATAGCATGATCAGTACAGCACCTTATAGTTCAGCTCATTCAAACCTTATTTAACAAACCCAGGAGATTATCATCCACTTATTATATCCACTTAGGTAGCTGGAGCTCAGAGCCACTAAGGGACTTGTCCGAGGTCACACTGTAAAGAAGAGCCGGAGCAACTTTACAAGCCAGGTCTTCTAACTCTAGTACAGTGCCCTTTCCAACCTACCACTCTGCCTTCCAATGTTTAACATGCACTGCCTACCCAAGCAGTTGGTGTCTTAAACACAAACTCCTCATAAATGATGCATAATAAATCTGGGATCGTAAAGAAATCCATATTCCTTTTTAGTTTCTAAATCAAGTCTGTGAAACGCAATGTACTTAAAGAATTATATAAGAACCACACCAAATGATAGTCTATTTGCCTAAGAACATAATAATATCACTAAGCACCTAATTATCTAGCGTATGGAAAAGAATGTGGCCTTGCCCAAAGAGAGGTCTGACCTTTGCCCTCAGCTTCTGGAAGGTAATCTGCGTCATACCTGATAGAAGTGTCTTGTTTAGGGAAGGTACTCACCACATCAGATCTTAGGGTGGGGCCGGCTACACTCAACAGTCTC